>NW_027517534.1:0-42365 GCF_048772815.1 Callospermophilus lateralis | reverse complement strand
TTCGTGGTGTTTCCTGCTGTTGCACTGGGAGTTTGGTATTTGCTTCACAAAATACAAGAAGTTCAACAGGGACACAGTGCTGGAGGGAGTTCTGTCACGTGTTGTGGGTCAGGGTCTGCAGGAGAATGCAACAACCAGGCTTCTTTCCCACATACCTTGCCCCCTTGTCCATAGCAACTTGATTCTGAACATGGCCCTGAATCCTCTCCATATAAAAACATGCTTTTACATATTCGGGTCTCCTGGCTGCACCATGTTAGTCACAAAAAATTTGGAAGCCATGAGAAATCCACATGGCCATAACACAGATGTATTATCACACAACTGCAGACCACTTCTCTAGGCCCAATACTCTGCAGGCTCTAACTTGCTTGCCCCCATGTCCATAGCAACTTGATTCTGAACATGGCCCTGAAATCTTTCAATATAAAAACATGCTTTTACATATACGGGTCTCCTGGCTGCACCATGGCAGTCACAATGAATTTGGAAGCCAATGGCAGAACCACATGGTCACAACACAGATGTATTATCACAAAACTGCACACCATTTCTTTAGGCCCACAACTCTGCAGGCTATAACTCAATGGCATCTCTGTTCTACACCATTTTCATGAAACCCAGTGAATTAAGGCAGGGTCTGGTACACTCAAGATCAGCAACAGGACATCCAAAGGTTCTCCAGTGTCACCTGGTCATGGGAATTTTAAAATTTTCATGGTATTTATCTGGCCATTTTTCAAGGATGAAGTTGGAGGCACTGTGGGTTTCAATTCATTCAGGAACCATTAAATGTTGAGGAAGTTCATTTCAAAGAAAGCTCTGGAGAACTCTCACAGGCAAGGCTTCCAAAAGAGTGGCCAAAAGGTCACATGAAGCCAGGCGCATTGAGGTCTCCAATGTGAGGTCCATGTGTGTTTTGACTCAAAACTATCCCTGCCAAGTCTTTCAGAATAAAATCATGTGATATACTGGCTGAGATTCCCAGTACTCTTTGGAAAACCACCCTGGGCCTAGATCTCAGTTTCCAAGGGTGACTTTCATGCGTGGCCTCCTAAAATCCCAACACTTTTCATGGCAATACTTCTCTGAGGTCAATTCCAGAACGCAGTCTCTAAGGGGAATCAAACCAGAGTTCAAGCCCAGGTTGACCCAGTCATCTCTTCACACCGCCAATCAAATGAACACAATTAAAAACAAAACACTATCACATGGCCCCATCTTCTTCCTTATAGACACTCATCATAACCTCTGGTTGGAGCTTTCCATGAGGGGCACATTCCAAAAGAGTGTCCAAAGTAAGCTCCCTTGTCCCTCATTTGGCTCAAGTCAGGGTGGGAAGGACACCCTTCCTGTGAACCAGGAGTGATCAAATAGGCCTGTCATTAATACTGCTCCGCTTTTCCAATTTGAGGCCTTCTGACTGTGGGGTTTAGATTCTTTATGTGAACTGGAGTCATGAGAAAAGACAAGCACCTCTGCAGAGATTTGAAGAACTCATTTGACCAAAAGGATCGCTATTCTCACTTGATTGATTTCAGGAACCTAACAGAGAAAGGCAATAGAATTCATTCACAATGACTGAAATTTTTTGCGAATTTGGTTTTGGTTTCACACATGGGATCTTTCTTTAGATCCATCAGGTGCTGAGAATCTAAGCCACAGCCTCACACAGGGCCAAGAGCCAGATTCAGGCACATCCCTTTCCGAAGCAATTTAGCAAGAGCCAAAGGTGATGCCCATTCATTTCCATTTGGAAACTGTTTTCTTCAGGCTTCACAAAGGGGTAGCCTGAGCCCAACATCTTCCTGACATTCAGGGCAACAGAACAATAGGTAAGCAAAAGGCCCAAAGCATGGTATCTCCACTGAGACTTTTCTGGTCACACTCATATCTGAGTTTTCTGAGATACTGGCCATTCCCTTCAGGTATCCAGTACATGGACATGTCAAAGACCTTGGAGTTGGTACATATCTTGGACACAAAACAATGAGACTATTCTGGAGAGTTTCCAGAATTCAGGAAGAAAACAGGGACATAGGAAGGTAGTAGGTTTTGCCAATCCATAAGGCAAGCTGCAGTCCATTCATAAATTGGGCAGGATGAATGCTGGGAATCTTTCTACTACACAGGACACATCCATTGTTGCATTGTCTTTTCTCATGTCTACAACCACGGACACAGTGGGATACACAGACATAGAAACACTCACCTTGTCAAATGACTTACTAGAAATAGTTCACTGAAAACCAAACAACCCGCCTTTCCTACCTATTCTCAGAACAAGAGACAAAACCACACACCCACACTCACAATGGCACCTCCTTCCCCTAAGTAGGTCTGTGACTATCCGGAGTGTTCTCTGACTGGTGGGCAATACTATGTTCCCCCGAAATGGCCTGTATTCTCTCAGATCTGGTTTCCTTGGCCAACTATGTGAAGTTGTCAGGAAAAAGTGGTGAGCCACTACCTGCTTTCTCAGGAAAGGTCCCTCTTCAGAGCTCTCCTGGCATTTGGCCATCCTCAAATCAGTAGGTACCAAGAAAGACTGACTCTGTCCTTGGTAAATCCAAACAAGTGAGCCCACTGGGACTGGGACTGGAACTGCATCTGGGTGCCTGGCTTCTTGGATACCAAGTTCAGAGAGTTCCATCACCAAGGAAATGAGGTATGACACTTTCTTTGGAACTGAATGAGGTCATTGCCTTGGCAACCACTTGGTCCTAACAGTTGCTTCCAAGGGCCCCATGAGATGGAGGCTGCCCCTTCTTCCTCTGACACTTTCACAATTTAGAATGGTATATCAACCATAGGCACACACACAGGCCTGGTTTGGTCCATCTTCTCCACAATAAGAAGAGAGAGGCTGATTCAGACACATCCCTTCATCCTGACCAGGTGGTTTGTCATCGAAGATGACTTTTGCTCTTTCAGGTCCTTCATACCTGTCTACAACTTCTCCAGGTATCATTTCTGCATGGACCTTTGAGGATCTCAGCAGGTGGAAGGTCCCCTACTTTTCTGTATTGTAAGAACAACTTTGTCCCTGCTCTTCTGTAAAATGAGATTGAGGGAACAGTGTATGTTTAGGGTTAATAACAGGTTTGATTTCGATTTGTGTTAGGAATCATTCTTCTGGATGAATAATGGTATTGGGAACCTGGTATATTTACAAGAATGTAGAGGTGAAACATAAGTTTGAAAACAGGAATCCAGGTATGATTTTAAACCCATAAGGGCATTGGGCCCTTCATTGGGATACTTAACTTTGAATTATGTTCTGCACAGATGTCTCAGATAATTTGATATACAATGGCATAGGACCTTGTACCTTGGAAGATTGAATGTAGAAGAGAACATCCCTTCAAAAAGGGATAGTCGGTAGGATTAGGAAGATAGTCGGTCGTTTTAGGAAGAAGAGTGAGTATATGATTTGGAACAAAAGTTCTTTAGCAATAGGATTTCAGTTAGAGAGTGAATGTATATGTCAGCACATATGAAGAGCCAGTCACGATGATGAAGTGGGGAAAACATGTAGAAAAGAAGATATCAATAAAGATATTACGAAATCAGGGAAAGTATAAAGTAAGTGAGAGGATTAGACATTTTCAACAGGCTTGAGGTTGAATCTTAGAAAGAAACAAATATGAAGTCACCAATAATATTGACATTTGAGAGCATTAGGCACCCTGGACATGGATGTTTTTAGTAATATATGTTCACATTTCATTTAGGCTTTGCTTGGTTCAATCATAAGTGTAACATTTACATTTTTGTCCAGAATATTATTGTGATAATATGTATATGTAGATCAGGTGACATAAGTATTTCTTCCACCATTTTTGGTAGCAATATACTGAAGACATAAAATTAGTATTGGGCGTACAAAGAGGTGTACCCTATGTCTATGAATATAGAGATAAAGCATGAATAGACCATACTGTGAATAAGTAATATAACTTGTTCCAACTTAATATAATGGGATGAACTGATATCTGAAAAATTACTGGAAATCTTATATGCATATACAATCATTCATTCCAACCAGTTATTCATCTAATGTCAATATTAGTGTTGTGGTTTATCATGAAGAGTGTGTGAGTTTTACTTCAAAAGTGATTATGGAAATCGAAAATAATGTGTTTGGAAAGAAGTCTCATGAAAAGACCAGTCAAGAAACCCTGACAATACATGTGTTGTGAAGTAGGAAGTGATTAAAGTTTAAAGAAATGCCTACAAATTTGTGAGCTTGTGGATGAAATACATATCTTATGATGAGCAAAAACTGAAGAAATAATAATGTACCAGTGTTGAATATAAATGAAAATCATATTATATATCATGTCCCATTGGGATCTACTTGCATTGGTGATAGACTGGATAAGTTCCTGTAGAATTATTAACATTTGTATGCACCATTCACTGAAGTTAGTTTTCAGTACTAGGAAACAAATATGTATTTAAGGTGGATGAATATTTCTGAGACTAATATTTTGGAAAGTTTATTATAAATCCACATGCGTGAACATGAATGAATTTAGAGAGTGTATATAAGACACATATATTTCATATTTTGAAAAATATGGAGAGTGTATATATATATATATATATATATATATATATATATATATATATATATATACACACACACCCACACACACACACAAAAAAAACACACACAGACATTTAAAAGTAGCAATATATATGCCAATCGAAATTCATCTTTAAATATATATCATCCACAGATGCAAAAATATTTATTTTACTGAACATGAGTTTATGTATAATGATGTTCTACTAGGAAGTTCCCCTATAGGTGGAATTTTCAGTTCCAACAGCAATTTGGAGGAGTGATCTCTTCTCACAATTTGTATCTGCCAAGTCAGCCACCTCACAAAAATGTACATGTGATACCAGGTAGGATTCTATAAGTGCATATGAAAATACATGTGATGAATAGGCTACAGAGAAAGGGAGACAGGAATTCATATATTTGTTTAATTTAAAAACACATGGTGAACTATTTCAATTAAAAATTGACTAGATTTATAACACCTACCATTTATCATGCAAAAGGTAAGTCCAAGTATGCAGCATGCCTCCTCTGAACTGCTTGTATTTCTATTCTGTTTGGGTATTTTTCTCCATCATATTAGGATTAGTAGTCAGAGGATAGTAGGGTATGGGATAGTGTCAGGGAATCAGTATTTCGAATAGAAAATTGAAAATGAATGCAATGTGTATGCAAATATGTGCTACACAAATATCTTCCCACTCTCATCCAGAGCAATGCCTTGACATTACCTTCGCCCCATGTATGACACAATTAGAGGAGAAGAGTTAGAAAATCTGTGAATACATATCTGCAATGGAAACTGCTCAATTTTCACAAATTTGGAGAAGGTAGAGGAGTTTCCAAAATTAAGGGACAATGTAAACTCTCCACAAACATGGAGCTCTGCTGGCCTAAAGAGTTCTTAAGAAACTGCCTCTGAGGTTGGGCACATGAAATATATGTTGTTGTCTGGAGCTTTAGCTTCCATTGTAGTGAGACCATCCAAGCTGGGTCTGCATTTTTGTGACCTTTGTGAGCACATGGTTTCTTGTTTTCCAATGAACATGAGGCAGCATTGCTAAATTCTCTCTTTGTAGGTAAACTGTGACCAATGGGGGCTAAGTGTCTCCCCGTGTGCACTGTGAACCCATTTGGCCATCCTCCACTTTTCGTACTGTTTCTTGCTGCTGCACTCGCAATTTGGCATTTGCTTCATGAAACAAGGAGTTCAACTGGGACACAGTGCTGGAGCGAGTTCTGTCACGTGTGGTGGGTCAGGGTCTGCAGGAAAATGCACCAACCATGCTTCTATCCCACCAGCTTGCCTCCTTGAGCATAGCAACCTGATTCTGAACATTGCCCTGAAACTCCTACATATAACAAGATGCCTTTTCAGAGAAGGGTCTGCTGGCTGCACCATATCAGTCATAATCCATTTGGAAGCCAAAGGCAGATCCACATGGCCAAACCACAGATTTTTTATCACACACCTGCCCACAACTTCTCTAGGTCCACTACTCAGCAGGCTCGAACTTACTTGCATCTCTTTTCTATACCATTTTCATGAAAACCAGTCAATCAAGGCACCTTCTGGTATATTCATAATCAGAAACAGGACATCCAAAGGTTTTCCAGTGCCACCTGCTCATGGGAATTTTAAACATTTCATGGTATTTATCTAACCATTTCTAAAGGATGAAGTTGGAGGCACTGTGGGTTTCAATTCATTCAGGAACCATTAAATGTTGAGGAAACTCATTTTAATGAAAGCTCTCGAGAACTCTCACAGGCAAGGCTTCCAAAAGAGTGGCCAAAAGTTCACATGAAGCCAGGCCCATTGAGGTCTACAATATGAGGTCCATGTTTGTTTTGACTCTCAACTATTGCTGCCAAGTCTTTCAGAATAAAATCATGTGATATCCTGGCTGAGATTCCCAGTGCTCTGTGGAAAGCAACCCTGAGTCACGACTCATTTTCCAAGGATTACCCTCATGCGTGGCCTCCTAAAATCCCAACACAACTCATTGCAATACTTCTCTAAGATCATTTCCAGAATGCAGTCTCTAAGGGTAATTACGCCAGAGTTCCAGCCCACGTGGACTAATTCATCTCTTCCAACCGCCACACAAGTGACCACAATTAAAACCAAAACACTCCCACATGGACCTCATCTTCTTCCATATAGACACTCATCATTACCTCTGGCTGGAGGATTCTATGAGGGGCACAGCCCAAGACAATGTCCAAAAGAAGCTTCCTTACCCCTCATATGCCTAAAGGCCCGGACTCCCTTCCTGTGAACCAGGAGTGATCAAATAGGCCTGCCGTTAATACTGCTCCACTTCTGCAATTTGTGGCCTAGTGACTGTGGGGTTTAGATTCTTTTTGTAAATGGGAGTCATGAGAAAACCCAAGCACCTATGGGCTAGACTCTGCAGGGCTTTGAAGAACTCATTTGACCCAAAGGATACCTATTCTCACTTGATGGAGGCAGGAACATTACAGAGGAAGACGAGAGACTCCATCCACAATGACCGCTCTTTTGGCCATTTTGGTTTTGGATGCACACATGGGATCCTTCTTTAGACCCATCAGGTGCTGAGAATCAAAGCCAAAGCCTCACACAGGGCCAAGAGGCTGATTCAGACACATCCCATTCTAAAGCAATTAAGCAAAGAGTCCAAGGTGATGCCCATTCATTTTCATTTGAAAACTGTTTTCTTCAGGCTTCAAAAAGGGGTGGCCTGAGTCAAAGAACTTCCTGACATTCAGGGCAACAGACAAATTGGTAAGCAAAAGACCCAAAGCAGGGTTTCTCCATTGAGACTCTCCTGGTCCCAATGATATCTGTGTTTTCTGACATGCTCTCATTCCCTTCAGCTATCCAGTACATAGCCATGTCACAGATCTTGGAGGTGGTTCATATGGTGGACATAAAATCATAAGCCTATTCTGAAGAGTGGCCATAATTCTACCAAGAAAACAGGAACTTTGGAAGATAGTAGGTGTTGCACATCCATAAGGCAATCCACAGTCCATTCATAAATTAGGCAGGATGAATGCTGAGAAGCTTTCTACTAGACATGACAAATCCATTGATGCATTCTCTTTTCTAATGTCTACAACCACAGACACGGTGGGATACACAGACATAGAAACACTTGCCTTGTCAAAGGACTCAGTAGACACAGTCCATTCCAAACCAAACAAACTGCCTTTCCTACCTATTCTCAGAACATGAGACAAAACCACAAACTCACACCCACAACCACAAAGGCACCTCCTTCCTCCAAGTAGGTATGTGACTATCTGGAGAGCCCTCTGACTGGTGGACCATTTTATGCTCCCCCGAAACGGCCTCTCCTGTCTCAGATCAGGTCTCTTTGGCTAACTCTGTGAAATTGTCCGGGACCAGCAGTGAGACACTACCTGCTTTCTCAGGAAAGGCCCCTCTTCAGAGCTCACCTGGCATTTGGCCATACTCACATCAGTATTTACCAAGAAAGACGGACTCTGTCCTCTGTAAATCTAAACAAGTGAGCCCACTGGAACTGAAACTGGGACTGCCTCTGGGTGCCTGGATTCCAAGTTTAGAGTGTTCCTTCACCAAGAATATTAGATGAGGTCACTTCTTTCTGGAACTGATTGAATTTGCTGCCTTTGCAACCACTTTGTCCTAACAGTTGCTTCCAAGGGTCTCATGAGATGGAGGCTGCCGCTATTTCCTGTTACAATTTCACAAGATAGAAAGTTATATCAACCATAGGCACCTGGGAACAGCTCTCTACATAGGCCTGGTTTGGTCCATCTTCTCTACATTAAGAAGATAGAGGCTGATTCAGACACATCCCTTCGTCATGACCAGGTTGTTTGCAATTGAAGATGACTTTTTCTCTCTCAGGTACTTCATAGTTCCCTATATCATCTCCAGGGATTATATCTGCATAGACCTTTGAGCTTCTCAGCAGGTGAAAGTCTCCCTACATTTTTGTATTGTAAGACCAACTCAGTCCTGCTCTTTTGTAAAGATAGATTGAGGGAACAGTATATGGTTAGGGTTAATAACAGGTTCGATTTGTGTTAGGAATCATTCTGGTGGATGAATAAGAATATTGGGATCCTGTGGTATTTATAAGAATATAGAGGTGAAATATAAGTATGACAATGGAATTCTAGATAAGATTTGAAGCCCAGAAGTGCACTGGGCACTGGAGTGGGAAACATAGCTTTGAACAATGTTCTGCACAGATATCTCAGATAAATCGATATATAATGGCAAAGGACCATGTACCTTGGTTGATTGAATGTGTAAGAAAACATGCAGTCAAAAAGGGATAGTCGGTAGGATTAGGAAGATAGTGTAGGTTTAGATAGAAGAGTGAGAATAGGATTTGCACCAAAAGTACTTTAGCAATAGAGTTTTGGTTAGAGACTGAATGTAAATGTCAGCACATGTGAAGAGTTGGTCACAGTGATGAACTGGAAAAAATATGTAGGAAAGCATTTATCAATAGAAACATTAGGAAATCAGGCAAAGTATAAAGTGAGTGATAGGATTAGACATTTTCAACAGGTTGAGATTTAATATATAATCTTAGGAAGAAACAAATATGTAGTCACCGACAGGATAGACATTTGAGAGCATTAGGCAACCTGGACATGGATGGTTTTAGTAATCCATGCTCACTTCCTATTTAGGATTTGGTACAATCATAAGTGTGACATTTGCGTTTTGTGTCCAGAATATTACACTGAAAAAATGTATATTTATATCAGGTGACATGAGTATTTCTTCCACCATTTCTGGAAGCAATATGTTGAAGACATATAAATTAGTATTGGGGGTACAAATACATGCACCCTGTGTCTCTGAATATAGAGAAAATGTATGAATAGAATATAGTGTGAATAAAGAATATAATTGGTTTCAACTTTAAAAAATGGTTTGAAGTGATATCTGAAAATATAAAGAAAATTTTATATTGATAAACATACATTCATTCAAACCAATTATACATCTATTTGTAATATTAGGGTTATGGTTTATCATAAAGGGTGTGAGTTTTGCTTCAAAATTGATTATGGAAATCGAAAATAATGTGTTTGGGTAGAAGTCACATGAAAAGACCAGTCAAGACACCTGGAGGAATACATGTGTTCTGAAGCAGGAATTGATTGAAAGTGAAACAAATGCCCATAAATTTGTGAATTTGTGGATGAAATATATATCCTATGATGTCCATAATACGAATAAATATTAATGTACCAGGGTTTAATAAAAATGAATGTCAAAATGCACAGCTTGTCATATCGGAATCGAGGTGCATTGATGTTAAACTTGGTCAGTTACTGTAGAAATATTAGTTAAATCTGTTTTTCAGGTGGATGAATATTTCTGAGAATAATCTTGTGAAAAGTTGATTATAAATCCAAGTCCAAGAACATGAATAAATTTAGGGAGTGTAAATAAGACACATATATTTCATATTTTCAAAAATCTGGAGAGTGTATATATATATATATATATATATATATATATATATATATATATATATATATTACACAAAACACACACACAGACATTAAAAAGTAGCAATATATATGCCACTCAAAATTCATCTATAAATATATATCATCCAAAGATGCAAAAATATTTATTTTACTGAACAAGTGTTTATGTATAATGTTTTTCTACTAGGAAGCTCCCCTATAGGTGGAATTTTCAGTTCCAACAACGATTTGGAGGAGTGATCTCTTCTCACAATTTGTATCTACCAAGTCAGCCAACTCACAAAAATGTACATGTGATACCAGGTAGGATACTATAAATGCATATAAAAATACATGTGATGAATAGGCTACAGAGAAAGGGACAGGAATTCATATATTTGTTAATTTTAAAAACACATGGAGAACTATTTCAATTGAAAATTGACCAGATTTATAACACCTACCATTTATCATGCAAAAGGCAAGTCCAAATATACAACATGCCTCCTCTGAAATGCTTGTATTTCTATTCTGTTTGCGTTACTTTTCTCCATAATATTAGGATTAGTAGTCAGAGTCTAGTAGGGTATGTGAATATTTCTGAGAATAATCTTGTGAAAAGATGATTATAAATCCACATTCATGAATATGAAAAATTTAGGATGTGTAAAATAATACACATATATTTCATATTTTGAAAAATCTGGAGAGTGTGTATATATATATATATATATATATATATATATATATATATATATATACACACACACACACACACAAACATTCACAGACATTAAAAAGTAGCACTATATGCCAATTTAAAATCACCATGAAATATATATCATCCACAGATCCAAATAAATTCATTTTACTGAACATCGATTTATGTATAATGTTGTTCAACTAGGAAGCTCACCCACAGGTTGAATTTTCAGTTCCAACAGCGTTTAGGAGGAGTGATCCCTTTTCACAATTTGTATCTGCCAATTCAGCCACCACACAAGAATGTACGTGTGGTAACAGGTAGGATTCTAAATGTGCATATAAAAATACAGGTGCTGAATAGGCTTCAGAGTAAGGGAGACAGGAATTCACATATTTCTTAACTTTTAAAATACATGGAGAACTATTTCAAAAAAAATTGACAAGATTTAAAACTCCTACACTATATAATTCAAAAGGCAAGCCCAACTATCCACCATGCCTCCTCTGAACTGCTTGTAGTTCTATTATTTTGGGGGTATTTTTCTCCAACATATTAGGATTAGTAGTCAGAGTCTAGTAGGGTATGTGTTAATGTCAGTGATTCAGTATTTTGAATGGAAAATAGGAAAATGAATCCAATGTGTATGCAAATATGTGCTTCAGAAAAATCTTCCCACTCTCATCCAGAACAATCCCTTGACATTACCTTCGCCCCAAGTAAGACACAATTAGAGGAAAAGAGATAGAAAATATGTGAATACATATCTGAAATGGAATTTGATCAGGAGTTCACAACCATGGAGGTGGTAGAGGAGTTTTCAAAAGTAAGGGACAGGGTAAGCACTCCACAATCACAGAGCTCTGCTGGCCTAAAGACTTCTTGAGAAACTGCCTCTGAGTTTGGGCACTTGAAATATATGTTGTTTTCAGGAGCTTTTGCTTCCTTCTAGTGAGACGATCAAAGCTGGGTCAGCATCTATGTGACCTGGAGGACATAAATTGTAATATTCCAATGAACATGAGGGAGCAGTGCTGAATTCTCTCTTTGTAGGTATACTATGGCCACTTGGGGCTAAGTGTGTCCCCGCGTGGACTGTATATTCATTTGTTCCTCTTCCACTCTTCATTGTGTTTCTTGCTGCTGCACTGCGACTTTGGTATTTGCTTCACGAAATACATGGAGTTCAACTGGGACACAGTGGTCTAAGTGTCTGCCTGTGTGGACTGTGAAGCCATTTAGTAATCCTCCACTTTTCCTGGTGTTTCTTGCTGCTGCACTGCGAGTTTTGTATTTGCTTCATGAAATACAAGGAGTTCAACTGGGACACAGTGCTGGAGGGAGTTCTATCACATGTGGTGGCTCACACATGAGCATTCATGAAACCGGCCTCTATACCACATAGCTTGCTCCCTTGACCATAGCAACCTGATTCTGTAAATTACCCTAAAACCTCTCCATATAACAAGATGTGTTTACTTATAATGGTCTCCTGGCTGCACCATGTCCGTCTCATGACATTTGGAATCCAAAGGCAGATCCACATGGCCCCATCACAGATGTTTTATCACACACCTGCCTACCGCTGCTCTAGGCCCTCTACTCATCAGGCTCCAAATTACTGGCATCTCGGTTCTACACCATTTTCATTAAACCCAATCAATCAAGGCACTGTCTGGTACACTCATGATCAGAAATAGAACATCCAAAGTTTCTGTATGCCACCTGTTCATGGGAATTTCAAAAATTTAAACTATTTATCTAGCCATTTATCAAGGATGAAGTTGGAGGCACAGTGGATTTCAATTCATGCAGGAACCATTAAATGGTGAGTATGATCATTTCAATGAAAACTCTGGAGAACACTCACAGGCAAGGCTTCCCAAAGAGTGTCCAAAAGGTCACCTGAAGCCAGGCTCATTGAGGTCTACAATTGAGATCCATGAGTGTTTTGATCTCAACTATGGCTGCCAAGTCTTTCAGAATAAAATCTTGTGGTATCCTGACTGAGATTCCCAGTGCTCTGTGGAAAGCTACCCTGGGCCTACATCTCAGGTTCCAAGGGCGACTCTAATGCATGGCCTCCTCAAATCCCAACACAACTCATGGCAATACTTCACTAAGCTCAGTTCCAGGACACAGTGTCTAAAAGGAGTCACACCAGAGTTCAGGCCCAGGAGGACCCAGTAATCTCTTCCAGCTACCACACATATGACCACAATTTAAATCAAAACACTCCCACATGGGCCTCATCTTCTTCTACACAGACACGCATCATAACCTCTGGCTGGAAGTTTCCATGAGGGGTGCAGCCCAAGACAGTGTCCAAAATAAGCTCCATTGCCCCTCATTTGCCAAAAGTCAGGGTGGCCTAAACACCCTTCCTTTGAACCAGGAGTGATCAAATAAGCCTGCCTTTAATACTGCTCTGCTTCTCCAATTTGAGGCCTAATGACTGTCAGGTGTAGATTTTCTATGCGATTTGGAGTCATGAGAAAACCCAAGCACCTATGGGCTATCCACTGTAGGGCTTTGAAGAACTCATTTGACCCAAATGATCCCTATTCTCACTTGATGGAAGTCAGGAACTGAAAAGGTCGGGCGAACTTCGGAGTAAAAGACCACCAAGAGACTGTCTCATGCCACAGCAAAGGGTTTATTGGGGGTCCAGCATGCTGAGGCTCAGAGCTCACTTCAGAGGAGCAAAGAACAAAAAGCCCCGAGAACAACTTGAGCAGAGTTTATATACATTCTTTAGAGAGGGCAGGGACTTTACATACATCATAGCCTCCTTTAGAAAATCATCATATACCGCGGGAAAATCAAATAATAACTCTAAAACATGATTAGCACATTCATTGGCGGGAACAGGTTGGGCAGCGGGTGATTGGTCAGCCGTGAGAAGGAGTATACATATAAACTGATTGGTTGAAGCACTGAGATGTATACGTGCAGATCTGCATGGTTTCTGGGAAGGGGTGGTTAAGTAACGAGGTGGTCAGGGAAGATTTCAACACACATCTAATGGGAAGATCCGGGAATTGTCTTAAGTGCCACAGGAATTTCAGGTTCTGAGTGCAGCTTGGAAAATGTACAAAACCTGGTTCTTTACGTTTCAATTTCAATTTCTTTTATTCTTTCATTTCCCACCCCTTTTTCTGACTACTTTTAATCTTAAAAGTAATGAATCAAAATTATTGTGGGGTTTCACATTCTATTCCTACCAGTGCAGCATATTTCTGTCTGATTATCATGAGTTTCACCTGCCTAATCTGAGCCTGGAGAAAGGAAACTATGTGGTTAAGCAAACAAGGTCCCACAGTTAGCAACACCATAAGGATGATCAGGGGTCCAGCTAAGTCTGATATTAGTGTAGTTACCAGGGGTACTGGGTTAACCATGACTCAAAGCACCCTTGTTGAATCTCCCATTCTCTCTGGCGCTCTTCAAGGTATTTTCTTAATTTACTCATGAATTATTTTGCAACTCCAATATGGTCAGCATAAAAACAACATTCTTCTCTCAGTGCAACACAGAGGCCCTCTCCCTCATCAAGAGGAGGTCTAATCCTCACCTGTTCTGTAAAACAACTTCAGAGAGAGAGGTTAAGGATTCCTGCAAAGCTGTGATGGAGGTCTCTAACGTCTTCAAGTCTTGATTTATTGCTGTTTCTAATTGGGCCATTTGTTGTTAACCACGCATCATTGAAGCTGTTCCCATACCCACTCCTGCAGCAGCTCCTATCCCCAATAGGATGGCTAGAGTAAGGGACAATGGTTCCCCTTGATATCGGGTTGTTTGTCCCCCTAGTACACCTTCAAATGATTAGGCATTATGATAGAGTACCCTGGAGAGTATTTGCACCATTACACAATAATTTACAGGGCTGTCAAAGACCTGGGCTGAAATACAAGGAGTTCTGACTGTGTGGAGTTCAGTACCATAAAGGTTCCTTTAATTAGTTCCCAGGGGGAGGAGTCAGATGTACTCTGGACTGGGGAAGTAGGCAAAGACGGAATCCAGGAAGTATTAGATGGTAGAGGGGTTCTGGTAGATCTAGGCATGGAAGGTTTAGGAGGCTTAATTCCTGGCTTGAGGGGATTGGGTCCTATTGCTGTGGGATTTTCTTTCTTTTTAAGCCAGACGGTGAACCAGAGACCAAATTCATCACCTGGGCCATAAATATAGAATCGCATTCCCCACATATTTCCCATAGGCCAGGTTTTTCTGAGGTAGCCCCTTCCTTTGGAAGTGAAAGTTATATTGAGTGGGTAACAGAGTATTCTTTCCACAGCGAGTTTTTGATACCACTGGGCTAGCAGCACATTTCTTGGGATCAATCCAGGTGTCATTTCATCCTACCGGAATCATACCTTTCTGGGGAGTTTGGGTTCCACCATGCAGCTTTCGTTTGTTCACAACCCCAAGATCTACAATAAAAGTCACTGGGTCCTCCACAGGTTTGGGCCTGTTTTATGACTTTGGAAATCAGGTGGGCACACATAATAGTCAAGACTGGCTAGTTTACACCTGAGCTGGGGGAGATGACATCCATAATTCATGGGTTAAGGTGGTCTATGTTGCCCTGGTTAGGGTTTGAGTGGGATCTGTGTGGGGTCCTCTATGTCAGGGAGATCCCAGTCAGGGAAGCCTATGGCAAGCTGACAAATGTCCGGGTGGAGAGATGGCCACCAAGTCCATAAGGTGGCTGTTTGTGAAATAGATCACACTACTTGCCCATTAGGATTCATTACTTGCCCTTGTTGCTGAGCACGCTCATGGGGATTAGGGCTGCTGGTGGTCATGGGAAGAATCCATAGCCCTACCCACATGACGGACACGCAACTTGAGATGGATACCAGTCTGTAGAAGTTTCCAGCCAGAGTCTGTACAGGGCTCAGGCATGAGATGGGAGGCATTGATCCAGGAAGTGATCCCATCCACTTTCACCACTGTGGGTGTTATAAGCAGCACCTGGTATGGTCCTTTCCAGTGGAGTTCCAGAGATGACACCTGACGCCATCTCACGTAGACGAAGCCTCCCACTTGATATCAATGTGGGGTTCCCTCGTCTCCAGTCTGATAAGCAGAGGCCAAATGTTTCCACAGGTATCGCTGGGTGCTGGGTTTGTTAAAGGGCTTTAAATCTGTCAAGCAAGGGGGTGTGAAAGGAATCATTAAGTCTCATAGTTGGGATTAGGTCCCCTACTGGAGGAAGGGCACCATTGAGAATTTCATAAGAGGTGAGGTTACACAAAGAGGCGGAGGGGGTATTTCTTTCACAAAACAGTGCATAAGGTTGGAGCATAGTCCAATTTTTTATGCCAGTATCCAAGCTTAATTTTGTTAAGTACTCTTTGATGGTTCTATTCATCCTTTCTACCTGTCCTGAGCTCTAGGGTCTATAAGCACAATGTAACTTCCAATTAATCCCCAGGGTCCTGGCAAATCCCTTACTTTCCTGGGGCATGAATGCCGGTCCGTTAGCGGACCCTATTACCTTAGGCAGGCCGAACCTTGGAAAAATGTCTTCTACGATCTTTTTGACTACCATCTGAGCTGTTTCTTTCTTCATGGGGAAGGCTTCAACCCATCCTGAAAAAGTATCTACAAAGACTAGGAGATATTTAAGTTCATACCTTGCTGGCTTAATTTCAGTAAAGTTCAATTCCCAGAATTGTCCTTGTCTGGTTCCTTGTAAGCACTTCCCTGCAGGAAGCTTGGATGGGTAAGCATTAACTACTTGGCAGACTTGACAAGCTCTAGTCACCTGCTCAGCTATTTCTTTCCTCTGTGAGTCAGTCAATAATAAGTCCTTTCTCCGGTCCTTTAAGAGTGCCTATATCTTCTCTGAGTCTAAGTGGGTGAGCTGGTGTACGTCTTTGACATAAAGGTTGGCTTTTTGAAATTGTAAACTTGGCTCTGTAGGATCCCAGAGTTCTGTATCTGTCTCCTCAGATGATGAGTTGCCTGAATGTTCCGGTGCGGCCAAGTCTCCTGATTGTTGTTCCCCCTGGTGTGGAAAAAGTTAACACAGTCACTCCATTTAGGGCTGCCAATTAAGCTTCCTCATCTGCCCTTCTTTTTCCAACCGCCACGGGTTCGTTTCCCTTCTGGTGCCCTGGGCAGTGCACTATAGCTAGTTCCTTAGGGCCCTGCACTGCTGAGAGAAGTTGAAGGATCTCATCTTTGTTCTTTATTTCTTTCCAGGTGGAGGTTAATAACCCCCTTTGCTGGTAAATAGCCCCGTGCACATTTGCAGTGGCAAATGCATAGAGGCTATCAGTGTATATGGTGGCCCTTTTTCCTGTTGCTAGTTCCAATACTTTCGTAAGGGCAATCAGTTCTGCTTTTTGGGCTGATGTCAGTTCTGGGAGACCAGAGGAACAGATGACATTAATTTTGCTAACTACTGCTTCTCCAGCCCACCGCTTACCATCTTGGAGGAAGCTGCTGCCATCCATATACCATACAACTTCAGGGCAAGGCAGTGGCTGATCCTTCAAGTCTCGTCGTATACTGGTTTCCTCTGCCAGTATGTGTTGACACTCATGAGCGACGGGTCTTGATGATTCTTCTGGCAGCAGTGTAGCCGGGTTGAGTGGAGAAGCGGGTCCCAGCATGATTCTGTCTTTGTCAAGCAAGAGGTTCTGGTAGTGGGTTATTCTAGAGTTTGATAGCCACATCTCTGGAGGCTGACAGATGATGCACTCCAGGGCATGGGGGACTATAATCGTTAGCTTCTGTCCCAACGTTAATTTATCAGCATCTTTTATTAGAAGGGCTGCCGCTGCTATAGCTCTTAAGCAATGGGGCGACCCACTAGCCACTGGGTCCAGTTTATTTGATAAGTATTCTACCGGCCTTTTCCAAGGTCCCAAAGTCTCAGTGAGCACAACCCGTGCTATTCCTTTCTTTTCCTCGATGTAGAGACTGAAGGGTTTTTCTATATCTGGGAGTGCTAAGGCCGGAGCAGATAGCAGCACCTTTTTTCTGACATTATCAAAAGGTTGTTGGTGCTCAGGGGTCCATTGGAAGTGGGCATCCCCCTTTATCAGCGGGTATAAAGGGGCAGCCAGAGACGCAAACCCAGGAATCCATAACCTGCAAAAGCCGGCAGTCCCAAGAAACTCCCTGAGTTGTCTCTTATTAGATGGGGGCAGTATCTGCACAAAGGTTCGTTTTGTGGGCTCAGTGAGCCATCCTTTGCCACCCCTAAGAGAATAACCCAGGAAGATTACTTCTTGCTGACAAATTTGGGCCTTTTTGGCAGAAGCCCTATATCCAAGCCGAGCAAGCTTGGAAAATAATGCTTGGGTCCCAGACTCATAGTTCTCTTTGGTGTCGGCTGCCAGTAGCAGACCATCCACATATTGGAGTATGGTGACATTGGGGTGTGCAGTTTTCAAGTCATTGAAGTCCTTGTGGAGGGGTTGATCAAAGAGAGTGGGAGAGTTTTTGAACCCCTGTGGGAGTCTAGTCCAGGTTAGTTGGACAGATGTTCCTTTTTCGGGGTCTATCCACTCAAAAGCAAACAGCAACTGACTGTCCTTATGTACAGGCAAGCAAAAGTGAGCATCTTTTAAGTCTAGCACAGTGTACCATTCCTGCTCCAGATTCAGAGCGCTAAGCAAATTATATGGATTCGGTACAGTGGGGTGAATGTCCTGCACTCTGTTGTTGATCTCTGTTAGGTATTGAAGCGTCCGGTAGTCCCCAGTTCCTGGCTTTCTTACTGGTAGCAGGGGGATATTCTAGGACAAATGACAGGGCCTTAAGACCCCAAGAGCCAGGTATTTCTGAATATGGGCCCTTATCCCATCCTTAGCTTCTTTGATTAGAGGATATTGTTTAACACTGATTGGAGAGATAGAGGCTTTTAATTCTACTACTATTGGAGGTTGTTATATGGCTAGACCTAACCCAGCAGTTTCTGCCCAGGCATTAGGATAATCTTTTATCCATTTCTGGGGTAGTTTGCCTGTTTGATCAGTCCTAGGAGGCGCGAAGTGTTGATGTTCATCTTCTACGGATGTTGTCAAAGCCATGACTATGGGAGTTTTTACTGAGGCTTTAGAAACTCCACTTGGAGACCATCAGGGTTAAAGGTTATTCTAGCCCAGAGTTTGGTAAGCAGATCCCAGCCCATCAATGGGGCTGGGCATTCTTGGATTACTTGGAAAGCGTGGTGGACTTTTCCATTTCCTAGGTCCATAGTCCTCTTAGTTGTCCCAGCCCAATATCTACTGCCATTAGTACCTTTAACAGGGGACCATTTATTTGATAGGGGGCCCAGTGGGGTCTTAAAGGTTGATTATACTGCTCCTGTATCCACTTCAAAGTTCACTGGGGTCCCCTCCACTTTAAAAGTTACCCTGAGCTCGGAGAGGGGATCCGAGCCCCGACTTTCCTAGTCCTCTTCTAGAGTCAGCACGGCGGACTGGCATCTCTGCTTCTTTCGGGGGCACTCTTTGGCCTAGTGTCCTGTTTTCTTTACAGTAGGCACACTGATCTGAGGCCAGGGGCAGCCATTGGCGGGGGCCCAGGTATCCCTTTCTGTCTCCCTGCTTTTTAACTTCTGGCATATTTGGTGCTCTGACCAGAACCTTAGTCAATGCTTTAGTCTGCCTTTTGCTCCTTTCATCCTCCTTTTGTTCCCTTTCTGTCTCTCTCCTCTGTTCCCTTTCCTCCTCAGTTTCTCTCTTATAATATACTTTCTCAGCATCTCTTACTAAATCTCTCAAGGTCTTATCTTGTAATACATCTAGACGTTGTAACTTTCTCTTAATATCTAGGGCAGCCTGCTCGATAAAGGCCATTGCAACAGATGCTTGTTCATCCTCTGCCTGAGGATCAAAAGGAGTATATTTCCTATATGCTTCCATAATTCTCTCCAGAAACATAGAGGGAGACTCATTAGGCCCTTGGATAATCTCTCTTACCTTGGCCAAATTAGTCGGCCCTCTGGCGGCCACTCGGAGACCCGCTATTAGAGTCTGGCGATAAGTGGACAGATGCTACCTACATTTAAAGGTGTTTGGGTGCCAGTTGGATCGGTTCATTGGCCCGTAGGGATGGAGAGGAAGCATCATAGGGGCTTCCGAGTTTTCTATTATCCGTCACCGGCGGGTTCCTTTAGGTGGCCAGCTTCCTCCAGGGGAAGAGGGGTTGCTGCTGCTGCAGAGAAGTCCCCTGGAGTGCTTGGGTCTGGCCCAATTGCCTCTAGCGGCGGAGAGGCTGAGTCAGCGGCGAGAATATCATCTGGAACGTGTTGGGGGTTGGAGAGCGAGGGTAGAGGATAAGGAGGGGGAGGAGTGTCCAGTCTTGTGACTCAGGGAGAATGGAAGGAAGAGGGGGAGGAGTGGAAGGTTTGAATGATAGGATGCTGGGGGAAGGGGTATATGGCTGTTGATCTGGGTGGCCACGTGGCCCCGGCTGAAAGACAATATCTCTGACTTTTCGGATTAGAGGGAAGTAGAAGGATCCTTCTGGGGGGCCACCTGACTCCGAGAATGGGCCATTCTGAAGCACAGAGAATCTGCCAGGTACGGCATTTTACTGAAAAAGAAAGATTCTGGGCCCTTGAGCGGACATCAGTCCAATGATCAAGTGTCAGGGACAGAGAAGTGGAAGTGCTTTGTCCCATAATGAGAGTTACTCAAACAGGAACAGTGAAGACACAAACGCAACACAGACAAAGACAAACAGTAAACGTTTAACATGAGTCCAAGACAAAGATTAGAACTGAGTAACTGCCAAAACCTGATGGGTTAGACAATAAAGACAGCCCGTAAACTCAACATGAGTTCAGAACAATGACCAAAACTGAGTAGCCGGCAAAACCTGATGGGCTGGCGAACCGAATCCTGAAGCAAAATATAAACGAGTTGAGGAAATTAGTATTCCTTGATTTCTCTAGTCCTCTGGAGTGTCCCCCAGGAACGTGGCCTGTAGCTCTGTGACACATCTGTCAGCCACCATCAGAGAGAGCTAATGCTCTTCACTGACAGCCACTTTGCCAATCCATAACCTGAAACCCAAAACCAGAAAGAGGTGCCTTACTTACCCCGAGAGGAGTCCATTGGGGTCTTTCGTCCGCCGCTGCCGGATTTCTCACCTGGGGCCTCCAGATGAATAGGTGGGGCGAACGTCAGAGAAAAAGACCACCAAGAGGCTTTCTCATGCAACAGCAAAGGTTTTATTGGGGGTCCAGCATGCTGGGGCTCAGAGCTCACTTTAGAGGAGCAAAGAACAAAGAGCCCTGAGAACAACTTGAGCAGAGTTTATATACATTCTTTAGAGAGGGCAGGGACTTTACATACATCATAGCCTCCTTTAGCAATTCACATTATACCATGGGAAAATCAAATAACAACTCTAAAGCATGATTAGCACTTTCATTTGCGGGAACAATTCGGGCAGGGGGTGATTGGTCAGCCCTAAGAAGGGGTATACATTTAAACTGATTGGTTGAATACCTGAGATGTATACTTGCTGAGCTGCAGGGATTCTGGGAAACGGTTGTTAAGTAACTAGGTAGTCAGGGAAGATTTCAACACACATCTAATGGGCAGATCCGGGAATTGTCTAAACTGCCACAGGAAAGTGCAGCTTGGAAAGTTTACAAACCTGGTTCTTTACATTTCAATTTCAATTTCAATTTCTTTTATTCTTTCAGAACCTTACAGAGAAAGGCAAGAGACTTAATCCACAATGACTGCTCTTTTGGCCATTTTGGTTTTGGATGCACACATGGGATCTTTCTTTCGATCCATCTGGTGCTGATAATCTAAGTCACAGCCTCACACAGGGCCAAGAGGCTAATTAAGACACAACCATTTTCAAAGCAATTACTACTCTGAGGTCAGTTACAGAACTCAGTCTCTGAGGAGAATCACACCAGTGTTCAAGGCTAGGTGCACCCAGTCATCTTTTCCAACCACCACATAAATGACCACAATTAAAACCAAAACAATCCCACATGGCCCTCATCTTCTTCCATAGAGTCACTCATCATAACCTCTGGCTGGAGGATTCCTTTAATGGCGCAGCTCAAGAGAGTGTACAAAATAAGCTTCCTTGCCCCTCATTTGCCTAAACTCAGGGTGGCCTGGACACCCTTCCTGTGAACTAGGATTGATCACATAGGTCTGCCGCTAATACTGCTCTACTTCTCCAATTAGAGGCCTACTGACTGTCAGGTATAAATTCCTTATGTGATTTGGATTCATGATTAAACCCAAGCACCTCTGAAGAGCTTGGAAGAACTCATTTGACCCAAAAAATCCCTATACTCCCTTGAAGAAGGTCAGGAACCTAACAGAGGAAGGCAAGAGACATCATCCACAATGACTTATGTTTTTGCCATTTTGGTTTTGGATGCACACATTGGATGTTTCTTTAGATCCATCAGGTGCTGAAAATCTAAGCCATAGCCTCTCACAGGGCCAAGAGGCTGATTCAGACACATGGCTTTCCAAAGCAATTAAGCAAAGAGCCACAGGTGATGCCCATTCATTTCCATTTGAAAACTGTTTCCTTCAGGCTTCACAAAGGGGTGGCCTGAGGCAAAGACCTTCCTGACATTCAGGGCAAAAGATCAATAGGTTAGCAAAAGGCCCAAAACAGGGTTTCTCCACTGAGGCTTTTCTGGTCACACTGATATCTGAGTTTTCTGAGATGCTCCAATTCCCTCCAGCTATCCAGAACATAGCCATGTCACAGAGTTTGGAGGTGGTACATATTTTGGACACAAAACCATGAGCCTATTATGGAGAGTGGCCAAAATTCAGGAAGAAAACAGAAACTTAGTAAGATAGTAGGTGTTGCCCATCAATAAGGCAACCTGCAGTCCATTACTAAAATGGACAGGATGAATGCTGGGAAGCTTTCTACTAGACAGGACACATCCATTGATGCATTCTCTTTTCTAATGTCTACAACCATGGACACAGTGGGAGACACAGACACAGAAACACTTGCCTTGTCAAAGTTCTTTCTAGAAATAGTCCACTCCAAACCAAACACACCGCCTTTCCTACCTATTCTCAGAACATGAGACAAAACCACAAACTCACACACACACTCAAAAAGGCACCTCCTTCCCCCAAGTAAGTCTGTGACTATCCAGAGTGTCCTTTGACTGGTGGGCCATTTTATGTTCCCCCGAAAAGGCCTGTCTTGTCTTAGATCTGGTCTCCTTGTCAAACACTGTGAAGTTGTCAGGAGCCTGTTCTGACCACTACATGCTTTCTCAGGGAAGGCCCGCCTTCAGAACTCTCCTCGCATTTGGCCATCCTCACATCAGTAGGTACCAAAAAAGACAGACTCTGTCCTTGGTAAATCCAAACATGTGAGCCCACTGGGACTGAGACTGGGACTGGCTCTGTGTGCCTGGCTTCCTGGATCCCAAATTCAGAGAGTTCCATCACCAAGGAAGTGAGGTAGGTCACTTATTTCAAGAATTTAATGAGTTCACTGCCTTGGCAACCACTTTGTTATAACAGTTGCTTCCAAGGGTCCCATGAGATGGAGGATACCCTACTTCCTCTGACACTTTCACTAGTTAGAATGGTATATCAACCATATGGAACCAGAAACAGCTCTCCACATTGTCCTGGTTTGGTCCATATTATCTCCATTAAGAATAGAGAGGCTGATTCAGACGCAACCCTTCATCCTGACAAGGTTGTTTGCCATGGAAGATGACTTTTGCTCTCTCAGGTCCTACATAGCTGCCTAATACTTCTCCAGGGATCATTTCTGCTTGGACCATTGAGTTTCTAAGCAGGTGGAAGATCCCCTACATTCCTGTATGGTAAGACAAACTCTGTCCCTGCTCTTCTGTAAAGGTAGATTGAGGGAACAGTGTATGGTTAGGGTTAATAACAGGTTCGATTTTGGTGAGGAGTCATTCTGTTTGATGAATAATGGTATTGGGAACCTGCGATATTTACAAGAATATATAGGTAAAATATAAGTATGGAAACAGAAATCTAGGTATGATTTGAAGCCCAGAAGGACATTGGGACCTTCATTGGGATACTTAGCTTTGAATTATGTTCTGCACAGATGTCTCAGATAAATCGATATACAATGTTATAGGACCTTGTACCTTGGATGATTGAATGTCGAAGAGAACATCCAGGATAAAAGGGATAGTTGGTAGTATTAGGAAGACAGTTTGTAAGTTTAAAAAGAAGAGGGAGTATAAGTTTTGGACCAAAAATTCTTTAGCAATAGGGTTTCGGGTAGAGAGTGAATATGAATGTCAGAACGTGTGAAGAATCAGTCACAATGATGAACTGGGGAAAATATGTAGGAAAGCAGATATCCATAGAGACATTAGGAAATCATGCAAAGTGTAAAGTGAGTGATTGGATTAGACATTTTCAATATGATTGAGTTTCAATATATAATCTTAGGAAAAAACAAATATGTAGTCCCCCAAAAGATTGACAAGTGGGAGCATTAGGCAGCCTGGACATGGATATTTTTAGTAATCCATGTTCATTTTCCATTTAGACTTTGGTACAATCATAAGTGTGATGTTTGCATTTTCTGACCAGAATATTACTGTGATAAAATGTATATGTGGATCAGGTAACATGAGTATTTCTTCCACCATTTCTTGGAGCCATATTTTGAAGATGTATAAATTAGTATTGTGGGTAAAAATAGATGTCCCCTGTGTCTATGAATATAGAGATAATGCATGAATAGAGCGTAGTGTGAATAAATAATATTACTTGTTCCAACTTTAAATAATGGATTAAATTGATATCTAAAAATATTCAGGAAATCTTATATTGATATACATACATTCATTTCAACCAGTAATACATCTAATGGTAATATTAGGGTTGTGGTTTATCCTGAAGTGTGTGTGAGTTTTGCTTCAAACTGATTATGGAAATCAAATATAATATTTTTGGAAAGAAGTCTCATGAAAAGACCAGTCAAGAAACATGGAGGAATACTTGTGTTCTGAAGCAGGAAGTGATTGACATTGAAACAAATGTCTAAAAATTTGTGAACTTGTGGATAAAATATATATCCTACGATGTGCATAAACTGCAGAAATACTAATGTACCATTGTTGAATAAAAATGAACGTCAAATTATATGTCATGTCCCATAGGAGTCTACTTGCGTTGATATTAAACTGGGTCAGTTACTCTAGAAATATTAGGATTTGTTTGCAGCTTTCACTGAAGTCAGTTTTCAGTACTAGGAAACAAATATATATTTCAAGTTGATGAATAATTCTGAGAATAATCTTGTGAAAAATCGATCATAAATCTAAATACATCAACATGAATAAATTTAGGGAGTATATATAAGACACATATATTTCATATTTTGAAAAATCTGGAGAGTATGTATATATATATATATATATATATATATATATATATATATATATATACAAAACATACACACAGACTATAAAAAGTAGCAATACATATGCTAATCGAAATTCATCATTAAATATATATAATTCACATATGCAAAAATAATTATTTTACTGAACATGGAATTTGTATAATGTTTTTCTATTAGGAAGCTCACCCATAGGTTGAATTTTCAGTTTCAACAGCGTTTAGGAGGAGGGATCTCTTCTCACAATTTGTATCTTCCAAGTCAGACAACACAAAAAAATTAACCTGTGATACCAGGAGGATTCTATATGTGCATATAAATATACATGTGCTGAATAGTCTATAGAGAAAGGGAGACAGGAATTCACATATTAGTTAATTTTAAAAACACATGGAGAATTATTTTAACCAAAAATTGACTAGATTTATAACACCTACCCTTTATCATGTAAAAGGCAAGTCCAAATATACACCATGCCTCCACTGAACTGCATGTATTTCTATTTTGTTTTGGTTATTTTTCCTCCATCATATTAGGATTAGTAGTCAGAGTCTAGTAGGGTATGGGTTAGTTTCATGGTTTCAGTATTTTGATTGGAAAATAAGAAAATGAATCCAATGTGTATGCAAATATGTGCCACACAAAAATATTCCCACTCTCATCCAGAACAATGAATTGCCATTACCTTCACCCCAAATAAGACACAATTAGAGGAGAAGAGTTAGAAAATCTGTGAATACATATAAGGAATGGAACATAATCAGGAGTTCACAACCTTGGAGGTGGTAGAGGAGTTTCCAAAAGTTAGGGTCAGGGTAAACACTCCACAAACATGGAGCTCTGCTGGCCTAAAAACTTCTTGAGAAACTGTCTCTGAGTTCGGGCACTTAAAATATATGTTGTTGTCAGGAGCTTTAGCTTCATTTGTAGTGAGACCATCAAAGATGGGTCTGCATCTATGTGACCTGGAGAACATGGTTTCTTTTTTTTTAATGAACATAAGGGAGCAGTGCTGAATTCTCTCTTTGTAGGTAAACTGTGGCCACTCGGGTCTAAGTGTCTCCCCATGTGGACTGTGAAGCCATTTGGTCATCCTCCACTTTTTGTGGTGTTTCTTGCTGCTGCACTGGGAGTATGGTATTTACTTAACGAAATACAATGAGTTCAACTGGGACAAAATGCTAGAGTGAGTTCTGTCATGTGTGGTGGGTCAGGTTCTCCAGGAGAATGCACCAACAAGTCTTCTATCCAACATAGCTTGTCCCCTTGACCATAGCAACCTGTTTCTTAAAATTGACGTTAAACCTCTCCATATAACGAGATGCCTTTACATATAAGGGTCTGCTGGCTACACTATTTCAGTCACAAGCCATTTGGAAGCCAATGGAAGATCCACATGACCCCACCACAGATATTTTATCAAACATCTGCACACCACTGCTCTAGGCCCACTACTCAGCAGGCTCCAACTTACTGGCATCTCTGTTCTACACCATTTTCATAAAACCAAGTCAATTAAGCCACTGTCTGGTACACTCATGATCAGAAACAAGGACATCCAAAGATTCTCCAGTGCCACCTGGTCATAGGAATTTCAAATATATCATGGTATTTATCTGGGATTAGGAAGATAGACGGTAGGATTAAAAAGAAGGGTGAGTAAAGGATTTGGACATTAAGTTCTGCTTCTCCAATTTGAGGCGTATTGTCATGCATGGGCGACTCTCATGCCTGGCCTCCAAAAATCCCAACACAATTCATAGCAATACATCTCTAAGGTCATTTCCAAAACTCCGTTTCTAAGGGGAATCACACCAGAGTTCAAGCCCAGGTGGACCCATTCATCTCTTCCAACCGCCACACAAGTGACCACAATTAAAAACAAAACACTCCCACATGGCCCTCATTTTCTTCCATGTAGACACTCATCATAATCCCTTGCTAGAGGTTTCCATGAGGGACACAGTCCAAGACAGTGTCCAAAATAAGCTCCCTTCCCCCTCATTTGCCTAAAGTCAGGGTGGCCTGGGCACCCTTCCTGTGAACCAGGAGTGATCAAATAGGCCTGCCATTAATGCTGCTCTGCTTCTCGAATTTGAGGCCTACTGACTGTGGGGTTTAGATACTTTATGTGAATTGGAGTTATGAGAAAACCCAAGAATCTCTCGGCTTCCCTCTGCAGGGCTTTGAAGAACCCATTTGAGTGAGTCTAGGAGTTGGACCAAAAGTTCTTTAGCAATAAGGTTTTGGTGAGAGAGTAAATGTAAATGTCAGCACATTTGAAGGGTCATTCCCAATGATGAACTGGAGAAAAGGTATTTGAAAGCAGATATCAATGGAGACATTAGGAAATCAGGCAAAGTACAAAGTGAGTGGTAGGATAAGACATTATTAACAGGGTTGAGTTTGAATATATAATCTTAGGAAGAAACAGATATGTAGTCACCAATAGGAATAATATTTGAGAGCATTAGGGAACCAGGACATGGATGTTGTTAGTAATACATGCTCACATTCAATTTAGGCTTTGGTACAGTCATAAGTGTGACCCTTGCATTTTGTGTCAGGAATATTACTGTGATGAAATGTATATGTATATCAGGTGACTAGAGTATTTTTTCCACCATTTCTGAAAGCAATATTTTAAAGACTTATAAATTAGTATTGGGGATACAAATACATAGACCCTGGGTCTATGAATATAGAGATGATGCCTTAATAGACCATACTGTGAATAAATAATATAACAGGTTCCACTTTTAATATTGGATTGAATTGATATCTGAAAATACATAAGAAATTTTATGTTGATATACAATCATTCATTCCAAACAGTTATACATCTAATGGTAATAATAGAGTTATGGTTTATCATGATGGGTGTGTGAGTTTGCCCCAAAAGTGATTATGGAAATCGAAAACAATGTGTTCAGAAAGAAGTCTCATGAAAAAACCAGTCAAGAAAGCTGGAGGAATACATGTGTTCTGAAGCAGGAAGTGATTGAAAGTGAAACAAATGCCTATAAATTTGCTAAATTGTGGAAGAAATATATATCGTATGATGTGCATAAAATGAAGAAAACTAATATACCAGTGTTGAATAAAAATGAACGTCAAAATAGACATCATGGAACATAGGAATCTACTTGCACCGATGTTAAACTGGGTAAGTTACTGTAGAAATATTAGCATTTGTATATACCATTCACTGAATTTAGTTTTCAGTACTAGGAAACAGATATGTAGTTCAGGTGGATGAATATTTCTGAGAATAATCTTGTGAAAAGTTGATTAGAAATCCAAATATAAGAATTTAGGAGTGTATAATAAGACACATATATTTTACATTTTGAAAAATCTGGAGAAAATATATATATATATATATATATATATATATATATATATATATATATATATATATATACACACACACACAAAACCCACACAGAGCAATTAAAAAGTAGCAATATATATGCCAATCAAAATTCATCGTGAAATTTATATGATCCACATATCCAAAAATATTTATTTTACTGAACATGGATTTATATATAATGTTGTTCAACTAGGAAGCTCCCCCATAGGTTGAATTTTCTGTTCCACAATTTGTATCTGTCAAGTTGGCCACCTCACAAGTATGTACGTGTGATACCTGGTAGGATTCAATATGTGCATATACAAATACATGTGCTTAATAGGCTACAGAGAAAGGGAGACAGGAATTCACATATTTGTTAACTTTAAAAACACACGGAGAACTACTTCAATTAAAAATTTACTAGATTTATAACTCCAAACCTATATATTGCAAAAGGCAAGCCCAACTATACACCACCCCTCCTCTGAACTGCTTGTATTTCTATTCTGTTTGAGTTATTTTTCTCCATCACATTAGGATTAGTAGTCAGAGTCTAGCAAGCTATGGGTTAGTGTCAGGGAATCAGTATTTCGAATGGAAAATTGGAAAATGAACACAATGTGTATGCAAATATGTGCTACACAAAAATCTTCTTATTCTCTTCCAGAAAAATTTATTGTAATTAACTCCGCCCCAAGTAATACAGAATTAGAGAAGAAGAGTTAGAAAATCTGTGAATACATATCTGGAATGGAATATGCTCAGGAGTTCACAACCTTGGAGGTGTTAGAGGAGTTTCCCAAAGTAAGGGACACAGTAAACATTTCTCAAATGTGGAGCTCTGGTGCCCTAAAGACTTCTTGGGAAACTGCCTATGTGGTTGGGCACTTGAAATATATATTGTTTTCAGGAGCTTTTGATTTCTTTCTAGTGAGACCATCAAAGCTGGGTCTGCATCTATGTGACCTGGAGGACATGGATTCTTATTTTCAAATGTACATGAGGTAGCAGTGCTGAATTCTCTCTTTGTAGGTAAACTGTGGCCATTGTGGGCTAAGTGTCTCCCTGGGGGACTGTGAAGCCATTTGGTCATCCTCCAATTTTCATGGTGTTTCTTGCTGCTGCACTGGGACTTTGGTATTTGCTTCATGATATACAAGGAGTTCAAATGGGACACAGTGGTGGAGGGAGTTCTGTCTTGTGCGGTGGGTCAGGGTTCTCAGGAGAATGCACCAAGCAGGCTTCTATCCATCATAGCTTGCCCCCTTGTCCATAGAAACCTGGTTCTGAACATTGCCCTGAAACCTCTCCATATAACAATATGCCATTTCATTGAACATTCTGCTGGCTGCACCATGTCAGTCACAAGCAATTTGGAAGCTAATGGCAGATTGACATGGCCTCACAAAGATGTTTTATCATACACCTTCCCACCTCTGCTCTAGGCCCACCACTCAGTAGGCTCCAACTTACTGGTATCTCTGTTCTACACCATTTTTATGAATCCCAGTCAATCAAGGCACTGCCTGATAGATTCATGAATGATGTAGGACATCCAAATGTTCCCAGTGCGACCAGGTCATGGGAAATTCAAAAATTTCATGGTATTTATCTAGGCATTTTTCAAGGATGAAGTTGGAGGCACTGTGGGTTTTAATTCATTCGGGAACCATTAAATGGTGAGGATGCTCATTTCAATGAACGCTATCGAGAACTCTCACAGGCAAGACTTTCCAAAGAGTGGCCAAAAGGTCACATGAAGCCAGGCTCATTGAGGTCTACAATGTGAGGTCCATGTTTGTTTTGATTCTCAACTATGGCTGACATGCCTTTAAGAATAAAATCATGTTATATCCTGGCTGAGATTCCCAGTGCTCTGTGGAAAGGTACCCTGGGCCTATATCTCAGTTTCCATGGGCGACTCTCATGCGTGTCCTCCTAAAATCCCAACACAAGTCATGGCAATACTTCTCTGAGGTCAGTTTCAGAACTCACTCTCTAAGGGGAATCACGCCACTGTGCAAGCCCAGGTGGACCCAGTCACCTCTTCCAACCGCCACACAAATGAAAACAATTGAAACCAAAAAAAATCCCACATGGCCCTCATTTTATTTTATATAGACACTGAACATAACCTCTTGCTAGAGGTTTCCATGAGGAGCACAGTACAAGACAGTATCCAAAATAAGCTCCCTTGCCCCTCGTTTGCCTAAAGTTTGAGTGGCCTGGACACCCTTCCTGTGAAACAGGAGTGATCCAATAGGCCTGCATTTAATACTGCTCCACTTCTCCAATTTGAGGCCTACTGACTGTGGGATTTAGATTATTTATGTGTATTGGAGTCATGATAAAACCCAAGCACCAATGGGCTAGCCTCTGCAGGGCTTTAAAGAACTCATTAGACCCAAAGGATCCTTATTCTCACTTGATGGAGGTCAGGAAACTTACAGAGAAAGACAAGAGAATTCACCCACAATGACTGCTCTTTTGGCCATTTTGGTGTTGGATGCATACATGGGATCTTTCTTTACATCCATCAGGTGCTGACAATCTAAGCCACAGCCTCACACTGGGCCAAGAGCCTGATTCAGACACATCCCTTTCCAAAGCAATTAAGCAAAGAGACACAGGTGATGCCCATTCATTTCCATTTGAAAACGGTTTTCTTCAGGCTTCACAAACGGGTTGGCCTGAGGCAAAGTCCTTCCTGACTCAGGGGAAAAGAACAATTGTTAAGCAAAAGGCCCAACCACGGTTTCTCCACTGAGATGTTAGTAGTCACACTGATATCTGAGTTTTCTGAGATGCTCGCCATTCCCTTCAGCTATCCAGTATATGGCCATGTGACAGAGCTTGGTGGTGGTACATATCTTGGACACAAAACCATGAGCCTATTCTGGAGAGTGGCCAGAATTCAGGAAGAAAACTGGAACTTAGGAAGATAGCAGGTGTTACCCATTGATTATGCAAGCCCTGGTCCATTCATTAATTGGGCAGGATGAATGCTCGGAAGCTTTCTAATAGACAGGACACATCCATTGATGCATTCTTTTTTTCTAATGTCTACAACCACGGACACAGTGAGATACACAGACATAGAAACACACGCCCTGTGAAACGACTTAGTAGAAACATTTCACTCCAACCACAAAACCGTCTTTCCTACCTATTCTCAGAACATGAGACAAAACCACAAACCCACACCAACACCCAAAAAGGCACCTGCTTCCCTCAAGTAGGTCTGTGACTATCCAGAGTGTCCTCTGACTTCTGGACCATACTATGTTCTCCCAAAATGGCCTGTCCTTTATCAGATCTGGTCTCCTTGGTCAACTCTGTGAAGTTGTCAGGAGCTAGTGGTGAGCCACTACCTGCTTTCTCAGGAATGGCCCCTCTTCAGAGCTTTTCTGGTATTTGGCCATTCTCACATCAGTAGGTACCAAGAAAGATTGACTCTGTCCTTGGTAAATACAAACAAGTGAGCCCACAGGGACTGTGACTGAGACTGGCTTGGATGCCTGGCTTCCTGGATCCCATGTTCAGAGAGTTCCATCACCACGGAAGAGAGGTGAGGTCACTTCCTTCAGGAACTGAATGAGTTCACTGGCTTGGCAACCACTTTGTCCTAACAGTTGCTTCCAAGGGTCACATGAGATGGTGGCTGCCCCAACTTCCTGTGACACTTTCACAAGTTAGATTGGTATATCAACCATAGGAACCTGGGAACAGCTCTCCACAGAGGCCTGGTTTGGTCCATCTTCTCTACATTAGGACGAGAGAGGCTGATTTGGACACAACCCTTCATCCTGGCCAGGTTGTTTGTCATGTAAGATGACTTTTACTCTCCCAGGTCCTTCATAGCTGCCTACGTCTTCTCCAGAGGACATTTCTGCATGGACCTTTGAGGTTATCAGCAGGTGGAAGATCCACTACATTCCTGTATTGTAAGACTAACTCTGTCCCTCCTCTCTGTAATGTTAGATCGAGGGGAAAGTGTACGGTTAGTGTTAATAACATTTTCGATTTGGGTTAGGAATCATTCTGCTGGATGAATAATGGTATTGGGAACCTGTGATATGTATGAGAATATATAGGTGAAATACATGTATGAAAACAGAAATCTAGGTAAGTTTTGAAGCCCAGAAGAGAATTGGGCCCTTGATTGGGATACTTAGCTTTGAATTAGGTTCTTCACAGATGTGTCAGATTAATCAATATTCAATGGCCTAGGACCTTGTACCTTGGATGATTGAATGTAGAAGAGAACATCCAGTCAAAAAGGGATAGTCGGTAGTGAAAGGTTAATAAAATAGGTACTTGTCACTTCCTGTTTCTCTGTATGCTTAACAAAACACTTTTGAAATCTTGAGAACTCTTTGCTAATCTTGTTCCCAGAATGTGCTCTCCCCAACTGCCAAACTGCAGAATGTACTCCCTCACCCGTGTGCACGCACACTGCCCACTCACCCGGACCCATCAATAAACTTTCCTCCCTGCCCTCTCCAAGAAAATTATATAAACTCTGCTTAAGGTGTTCTCAGGGCTCTCATCTCTTTTCAATTGAGCTCTGAGCCCCAGCATGCTGGACCCCCAATAAACCCTTTGCTGTTGCATGTGACAATCTCTTTGTGGTCTCTTCCTCCAAGGCTTGCCCGACCTTTTCATATGGAGGTTCCACTGAAATCCAGCAGCAGCGAATGTGAGACCCCATGTGTCGTGGCTTTCACTATTTGTGTATCTTTCATTATGGCACAGAGCACTTCAATGCCTCTGTCCCTGACCATTGATCACTGGCCCAAAGTCCACATAAGGGCTCAGAATCTTTTTTATTTAGTAAAACACTGGACCTGGAAGACGCTCTGTGCCTCAGAATGACCCACCTTTTGAGTCGGATGGCCTCTAGAAGGATCTTTCTACTTCCCACTAATTTAAAAAGTTAGAGATATTGTCTTTTAGCCAGGGCCACATAGCCATCTGGATCATTCCGCCATATATCTTAACTTTGCAGGACCTCTGCAAATCTCCTCCTCCATGGGTGAAGCCTTTCCTTACCACTGCCCCTGCTCCTACTCCTTCCCCCATGATCTCTCAAACCCTCTGTTCTTCTTCCTTCTCCACCCTCTGTTCTCCCTGAGTCACAAGATTTGACTCTACTGGATTCTCCTCCCCCTCCTTATCCCCTGCCCTCTTCCCCCAATCCCCAACACCCTCTAAGTGATTCCCCTGCTGCTGACTCAGCCTCTCTGCAATTGGAGGAGCACAGCACCCTCCAGATAGCTCCCCAGTGGCACACACAGCCCTTCCTTCCCTTGAGGAAGCTGGCCCGGGTATAGGAACTCGCCAGCAGTGAATAGTTGAAAACACTGGAACTCCCATGATGCTCCCCCTCCATCCCTATGGGCCAAAGATTGACGACGGCCATGGGGGAAAAAATGCAAGCCTACCAGTTTTGGCCATTCTCCTCTTCAGACGTACATAATTGGAAATATAACAATCCCCCTTTTTCTGAGCACCCCACCTGGCACACAGGTCTGGTTGAGTCATTGATGTTTTCACACTAGCCTACTTGAGATGACTGCCAACAACTCATAGGGACTGTCTTCATGACAGGGGATCAAAATAGAATACTCCTGGAAGCTGGAAAAAAAAATCCTCTGACCAGATGCGTGACTGACACAACTTCCCAAGATAATCAAAGCCAGCTTTCCTTTGAACCAACCCAACTGTGGCCCCCAAATCTTTGAAGGTAGGGAGCATCTGTTCACTTATCACCGGGCTCTAATAGTGGGTTTCCGTGCGGCCGCTAGGCGACCAACTAATTAGGCCAAGGTAAGAGAGATTATTCAAGGGCCTGAAGAACCTCTCTCTATGTTTCTAGAGAGAATTATGGAGGCATATAGAAGATATACTCCTTTCAATCCTCAGGCAGAGGATCAAAAGTCATCTGTCACAATGGCCTTTATTGGGCAAGCTGCCCCGGATATTAAAAGAAAGTTAAAATGCTTAGATGGATTACAAGATATGACTTTGAGAGATTTAGTCAGAGAAGCCGAGAAGGTATACTTTAAGAGAGAAACTGAGGAAGAGAAGGGAACAAAGGGAGGATAAAAGAAACAAAAGACAGACTAAGGCGCTGACTAAGGTCCTGGTCACAACAAAAAATAGGCCAGAAATTAAGAAACAGGGAGATAGAAAGGGATACCTGGGCCCACACCAGAGGCCACTCCTTGCCTCAGATCACTGTGCCTACTGTAACAAAAAGGACACTGGGACAAAGAGTTCCCTAGAAAGAGACAGCCACTCCTGCCAGCCATTCTGACTCTTGAGGATGACTCCAAAAGTCGGGGCTAACATCCCCTCCCGGAGCTCAGGGTAACTTTTGAAGTGTAGGGGACCCTAGTAAACTTTGAAGTGCATACAGGGGCAATATACTCAGCCCTTAAGGCCCCATTGGGCCATCTATCAAATAAAAGGTCTCTTGTTCAAGTGGCAAATGGCAGTAAGTATCGGGCTTGGACAACTAAGAGGACCATGGACCTGGGAAAAGGAAAATCCATCAATCCTTCCTAGTAATCACAGAATGCCTGGCCCCATTGATGGGCAGAGATCTGCTCACCAAGCTCTGGGCCAAAATAACTTTTAACCCTGAAGGCAACCAAGTGGGGTTTCTAAATCCTTCAGAAAATCTCCTATAGTCATGGCTCTAACTATGTCAGTAGAAAATGTACATCAACTCACTCAACTTTGTTCAAAGAAACTGCAGGCATTCCTGAAGGATCAAGAACAGAGTTTTCCACTAACCAAATCACAGCAAAAGGACTGAATGGGTAACAAAAGCCTGTAGGGTCCATCAATTGTTTTATGCGTACCCTTCCAACCTTCCTGGAGGAAAGCACCTAGGAGGAAAAAGACCAGGACAATTCTGGGAAGTGAACTTTACTGAAATTAAGCATGCAAGGTATGGACTTAAATATCTCCTAGTCTTTGTAGATACATTTTCAGGATGGATTAAAGCCTTCCCCACCAAAAAAAAGAAAGAAAGAAAGAAAGAAAGAAAGAAAGAAAGAAAGAAAGAAAGAAAGAAAGAAAGAAAGAAAGAAAGAAACAGCACAAATGGTGGTCAAGAAGATCCTGGAAGATTTTTTTCCAAGATACGACCTGCCTAAGGTAACAGAGTCTGATAATGGACCTGCATTCATGACCCAGGTACGTTAGGGGTTAGCCAGTACCCTGGGGATTACATTGTGCTTATAGACCACAGAGTGCAGGACAGGTAGAATGAATGAATAGAACCATTAAAGAGACCTTAATGAAATTAAGCTTAGAGACCGACATAAATGATTGGACAATGCTTCTGCCTTATGCAATGTTTCATGCAAGAAATTCTCTCTCTGTTTCTTTGTGTAACCTCACCCACTATGAAATTCCCTATGGGGCCCCTATTCCAGTAAGGGACCTAACCCCAACTCTAAGACCTAACGATCCCTTCCACACCACCATGCTTGACAGACTTACAGCTGTTGAAAGAACTCAGCGATACCTGTGAAAACAGCTGGCCACTGCCTACCAACCTGGAGATGAGGGGACTCCACATCAATATCAAGTAGGAGACTTTGTCTATGTAAGACAAGATCAGGTGTCATCCCTGGAACCCCACTGGAAAGGACCATACCAGGTTCTACTTATAACACCTACAGTGGTAAAGGTAGACAGAATCACTTCCTGGATCCTGGCCTCTCATCTCAAGCCTGCACCCTGTCCAGACTCTGCCTGGAAACTGGAAGAGACTGGTAACCCTTTCAAATTGTGTATTCGCCAGGTGGATGAAGCTATAGAGTCTCTCCTTGACCACCAGTAGTTCTAACCCTCATCAGCCCTTTCAGCAGCGATGGCTGATCACAAATCCTACTGGAGAAGAAGTATAATCTATCTCACATATAGCCCACTTTGGGACCTGGTGGCCATTTCTCCACCCAGACATTTGTTAGCTGGCTATAGGTCTTTCCTATTAGGATATCCCTGATGAAGAGGATCCCACTAAAATTCCATTAAATACCTTTTGTACCATAAATAATGGAAACAAACATTATGGATGTCGGGACAGGTAAGCCAGGTGCAGGTTGGCTAGCCTAGATTACTATGTTTGCCTGGCAGACAATCAAAGCCACAAACAGCAACAGCTGTGTGGAGGAAAAGCCAATTTCTTCTGTAATTCATGGGGATGTGAGCATACAGGGGCTTCCTGATGGAACCCGAACTCCTCATCAAATTCTGTACACAGCATTGGCCATATGACCAATTAGATAACCAAAACCCATGGACCCCAGAGGGGTCTCTAGATCCTCAAATACTGTGTGAGCTTTTTAACTTCTGCAAGTTCTCAAAAGGGTAAAAGGAGATTCCCCTATGTGGAGGCCTTTTCCCTCCTTCGCTCACATCCTGAACTATGCTTCTCCAATGGATCCTCACCCTCAGCCTTCTTCTCCAGACTATCTGCTGTCACTCCAAACTCAGCAACCTGATTTCTTCCCTTCAATTACTAGATCAAAAACCCAAACCAACACCGGTTCTCAGACCATTGCCCCCTGGCTGAGAAGCAGGTACTGAGGTACCCCTCCACCAACTCACTCCTCTCTTCTCTTGTCACTGCCCGCACTGGGTCCCACCAGGTCCTCTTTCCAGCTAACCCATAGCTCAAACCAGCTGAGGAGAGCCCTCAGACCCTTATCCAAATGTAATGAAAATGGCCTTTAAAGTTGCTCTTTCATCACTGAAAACAGGTTACTAAAAATTTAAAGTCCCTCACAGGCTTTGTGGATACTCACTCCCTTCTTCCCCTCTGCTCTACCTGTTCTACTGCTCAAGTTTTGTTGCTAGGAATATCCCAAACCCCTTTCCCATTATTCTTTTACATCTCTCCTTTCTCATTCTCAGATCCATGAAGCTGCTCTAAGCCCCGACTTCTCTGTCTCCCCCCTCTGTACCAGGCCCACAGAAAAGTTTTCACTGACCTTCTCCAGGAGTCTTCACCATGGCTGACTTTAGGACTTTCAGCAAAAAAGTCCCTATAAACGATTTCAGTGTAGATAACCTTCCTCTTTTAATGTTGCCCTGTTCCACTTGGCCACTGGCTAAAAATAATCAGCACTCCTAAGCTAGACACCCCCTTACTAGTTTTTCACAAAATATGTGATCAATTCCTCTGGCCTTGAACTGGGGCTTCACAGAGATGGCAACATTTCTAAGATAAAGAAGTTACCATCTGGGCTCCATGGTAACAGCTGGCAGGGGGAAAAAAAGAAAGGGAAGTAAAAGCTCTCCCCCACCCAGTTGTCCTTGAAAAGTTAACTTGCCCAGAACAGAGAAAAAAAAAACAGAAACAAAAACAGCTTTTTGTGAACTTTTGCAGAGTGTGATCTTCTGAGCCACTTCTCTTACATGTTGGGTACAAAATTCTGAAACTACCTAAACTTGGAATTCAGAAGATTAATTGATTACAACCGAAGCAATGCCCTCTGAATCTGGGTGCAACCAAATAGGACTGTTTCACGGTCTTTGGTGCTATCTTAGGTGCCTTGCCTTGTCCGTCCCTACAACAGTATAATTCTATATACTAAAACATTGTTGATGTTTTCATGAAATGAAAAACGGATGTGATTAATTGTGTAATGGTGCATATGTTACCCAGAATGCTCTATCATGACGCAGGTTCATTTGAAGATCGAATAGGTGGGACATACAACCCGGTTTCACTGGGAACATATGTCCCTCACTTTAGCCATCCTATAAAGAATAGGAGTTGCCACAAGGGTGGGCACAGGAACCACTGCCCTGGTCCATGGGACACAACAAATGACCCAGTTAGAAGCAGAAATAGACCAAAACTTAAATATATTAGAAACCTCCATAACAGCTTTGCAGGAATCTTTAACCTCTCTCTCTGAAGTTCTTTTACAGAACAGTTGAGGGTTGGACCTCCTCTTCATGAGTGAAAGGGACCTTTGTGCTGCATTGAGGGAAGAATGTTGTGTGAAGTTGTCAGAAGCCAGTGGTGAGCTACTACCTGCTTTATCAGGAAAGGCCCCTCTTCTTAGCTTTCCTGTCTTTTGGCCATCCTCACATCAGTAGGTACCAAGAAAGACAGACTCCGTCCTTGGTAAATCCAAAAAAAGTGAGACCACTGGGACTGGGACTGGGACTGGTTGTGCTTGCCTGGCTTTCTGAATCCCACGTTTAGAGAGTTCCATCACCCAGGACGTTATGTGAGGTAACCTCAATCAGGAAGTGAATGAAGTCACTGCCTTGGCAACCACTTTGTCCTAAGAGTTGCTTCCAAGGGTCCCATGAGATGGAGGGTGCCCCTACTTCCTGTGACATTTTCACACGTTGGAATGGTATATCAACCATAGGCACCCGAGAACAGCTCTCCACACAGGCCTGGTTTGGTCAATCTTCTCTACATTAAGATGAAAGAGGCTGATAAAGACACATCCCTTCATTCTGACCAGGTTGTTTACCATGGAAGTTGAGTTTTCCTCTCTCTGGTCCTTCATAGCTGCCTACAACTTCTCCAGAAATCATTTCTGCATGGTCCTTTGAGGATCTCAGCAGGTTGAAGATCCCCTACATTCCTGTAGTGTAAGACCAACTTTTTCCCTGCTATTCTGTAAAGTTACATTGAGGGAACAGTGTATGGTTAGGGTAATAACAGGTTTTATTTGGGATAGGAATCATTCTGCTGGATGAATAATGGTATTGGGAACCTGTGATATTTACAAGAATATATAGGTGAAATATAAGTATAAAAACAGAAATCTAGGTAAGATTTGAAGCCCAGAAGAGCATTGGGCCCTTGATTGGGATACTTAGCTTTTAAATATCTTCTAAACAGATGTCTCAGATAAATCGATATACAATGGCATAGGACCTTGAAAATTGGATGATTGAATGTAGAAGAAAACATCCACTCATATAGGCATAGTTGGTAGGATTAGGAAGATAGTCAGTAGGTTTAGGAAGAAAAGTGAGTATAGGATTTGGACAAAAAGTTCTTTAGCAATAGGGTTTGCGGTAGAGAGTGAATGTAAATGTCACCACATGTGAAGAGTCAGACACAATGATGAACTGGGGAAAAAATATGGGGAAGCATATATCAATGGAGATATTAAGAAATCAGGCAAAGTATAAATTGAGTGATAGGATTAGACATTTTCAACAGGGTAGAGGTTGAGTATAAAATCTTAGAAAGAATCAAATATTTAGTCACCAATAGGATTGACATTTGAGAGAATTAGGCAATCTGGACATGGATATTGTTAGTAATCCATGCACACTTTCCATTTAGGCTTTGGCATAGTCATAAGTGTGAACTTTGTATTTTGTTTCCAGAATATTACTGTGATAAAGTGCATATGTAGATCAGGTGACATGAGTATTTCTTCCACCATTTCTGTGGGCAATATTTTGAAGGTGTATAAATTAGTATAGGGTGTACAAATAGGTGTTCCCTGTGTCTAGGAATATAGATAAAATGAATGAATAGACCATAATGTGAATAAATAATATTACTGGTTCCAACTTTAAATATTGGATTGAATTGATATTTACAAATTTACAGGAAATCTTATATTGAGATACATACATTCATTACAACCATTTATACATCTAATGGTAATATTAGGTTTATGGTTTATCATGAAGAGTGTGTGAGTTTTGCTTTAAACGTGATTATTGAAATCTAAAATAAAATGAAGAATCATGAAAAGACCAGTCAAAAAACATAGAGGAATACTTGTGTACTGAAGCAAGAAGTGATTAAAAGTGAAACAAAAGCCTATCAATTTGCAAAATTGTAAATGAAATATATATCCTATGATGTGCATAAACTGAAGAAATAGTCATGTAACAGTGTTGAATAAAAATGAAGGTCAAAATACACATCATGTCCCATAGGAATCTACTTGCATTGATGTTAAAGTGGGTCAGTTACTGTAGAAAAATTAGGACTTCTATGCACCATTCACTGAATTTTGATTTCAGTACTAGGATACAATATGTATTTAAGGTGGATGAATATTTCTGAAAATAACTTTGTGAACATTTGGTTATAAATCCACATTCATGAATATGAATGCATTTAGGGATTGTATAATAAGACACATATATTTTACATTCTGAAAAATCTGGAGAGTGTGTGTGTGTATGTATATATATATATATATATATATATATATATATATATATATATATATAGAAAGAGAGAGAGAGAGAGAGAGAGAGAGAGAGAGAGAGAGAGAGAGAGAGAGAGAGGCATTAAAAGGTAGCAATATATATGCCAATCGAAATTCATCATGAAATATATAACATCCACAGATCCAAAACTATTCATTTTACTGAACATGGATTAATGTATTATATTGTTCAACTAGGAAGCTCACCCATAGTTTTAATTTTCAATTCCAACAACGTTTAGGAGGAGTGACCTCTTCTAAAAATTTGTATCTGCCAAGTCAGCCATCTAACAAAAATGTACATGTGATACCAGGTAGGATTCTATATGTACATACAAAAATACATGTGCTGAATAGGCTACAGATAAAGGGAGATAGGAATTCACATATTTGTTAACTATAAAACACATGGAGAACTATTTCAATTTAAAATTGACTAGATTTATAACACCTATCCTTTATCATGCAAAAGGTAAATCCAACTATACACCATGCCTCTCTAAACTGCTTGTATTTCTATTCTGTTTGGGTTCTTTTTCTCCATCACTTTAGGATTGCTGCAATCTGGCTGGGAACAATTCAGGAGCCACTTGTCAAAAGAAAGTAACCTTACTTTTAGAACCACACATGACTAAAAATTAGCTCCTCGGGAAAAACCCTCAGAGCCCAACTGCCACTACTGGCTTCCCACAAGCTCTCAACCTCCACACTCCTTCTCTTGAGGTCGATTGGCTGGGTCGTGTGGGCAGAGTCCAAAAAGTCCCACAATGAGCAGCTCCGTTGTCTGAAAGGGTGGGGAAACAGCCCAATGGCATTACCACAGAGGAGCCAATCAGCTAGATATTGCTGGGGCTGCTGTGAGCCAATCATCAGCTTGCAGTCTGAAAGGGTGGGGAAACTGCTCAATGAGCATCTCCAATGAGCATCACCGCAGAGGAGCCAATTAGCTTGATGTTGCTGGGGCCGCTGTTAGCCAATCATCAGCTGGCAGTCTGAAAGTTTGTTTGGCCCCTTGGGCTGTGCCTCTCAACACCTCCCCCTCTCTGTTTAAACAACAAGCATGTGGCTTAGGGACCATGCCTGCCTTAGGTTGTCCAATAGTACATATGGTTTTTACCCATTATCGAATGAGCTGACCTCAAGGTATCAGCCTCCAGTCTTAGATTGGTACCATTGCAATTGGATCTTACCCGTCACTAGCTACAGGTCCAGTATGCAGTCACACCTGTGGAGAGGTCTTTGTACCAGCGGGGGGTGAGGTTCTTTGTCTCACCTCTGTTGGCCCCCAAATTTTAGCTGAACGACCATGACAGCAGAAGGGAGGAAGATACACCAAGCCAATTGACGGCTCCTTTTGGAAAAATTGTACCACTGATGACATCATCAGCAAAAATACCCCAACACTACCACAAGTCAATTCACCAACATATTGTTCACAATGCATGCAGGTGAGTTCACAATGCATACAGGTGATACATAGTCCAGGCAAGTTCTGCAAGCAGTTCAGTGATGGCTATTGCAGAAGCTGTAGATTGGTTTTATCTTTGTCTTTACAGGCACTGGGATGAAGATAGGAATTTTGGCAATAATGGCCAAAGAAAAATTATGTAACATTCCAGAAGGTACTAAAAGAAAACAATTTTCTTA
>NW_027517533.1:0-42379 GCF_048772815.1 Callospermophilus lateralis | reverse complement strand
AGCTCTTTGAAACGTGACAAAATAAAGGAGTTCTCAGTTTTGTCTCTATTGTTTGTTTCCTCTTCAAGTAGCCCTAGACACAGACTGAGGAAAAGCACTTTCATTGAGAGGGGTTGCCAAGCTTCTAAGAATTAATGAGTTTCCGAAATACGAGCAAACACTTTTTCACCCAATCTTTTGATACTTGGTGGTAATGATCAGTACATAAATCCCACTTGGCTCACCAAATTTTGTTCTTCTAGGTTGAAGCGTTCGTCTACAGTATCAGTTTTTATATTTAGGTTTCCCTCTGTTCTCTCCTATATAGATAGATTAATTTGGAAGTCTAAATCCAACATGGTTCGTAGTAGCTCTTTGAAACTTGACAAAATAAAGGAGTTCTCAGTTTGTCTCTACGGTTTGTTTCCTCTTCCAGTAGCCCTAAGCAGAAACTGTGGAAAAGCACTTTTATTGAAAGGTGTTGCCAAGCTTACAACTTATTACGAGTTTGCGAAATACCAGCAAATATTTTTCACCCAATCTTGATGATACTTGGTGGTAATGATCAGTACACAAATCCCACTTGGCTCACCATATTTTGTTCTTCTAGGTTGAAGCGTTCGTCTACAGTAGCAGTTTTTATATTTAGGTTTCCCTCTGTTCTCTCCTATATAGATAGATGAATTTGGAACTCTAAATCCAACATGGTTTGTAGTAGCTCTTGGAAACTTGACAAAATAAAGGAGATCTCAGTTTAGTCTCTATGGTTTGTTTCCTCTTCAAGTAGCCCTAGGCACAGACTGTGGAAAAGCAATTTCATTGAGAGGGGTTGCCATACTTCTAAGAATTAACGAGTTTCCGAAATACCAGCAAGTATTTTTTCACCCAATCTTGATGATACTTGGTGGTAATGATCAGTACAAAAATCCCACTTGGCTCACCAAATTTTGTTCTTCTAGGTTTATGCGTTCTTCTACAGTATCAGTTTTTATATTTAGGTTTCCCTCTTTTATCTCCTATATAGATAGATGTATTTGGAACTCAAAATCCAACATGGTTCGTAGTAGCTATTTGAAACTTGACAAAATAAAGGATTTCTCAGTTTTGTCTCTATGGTTTGTTTCCTCTTCCAGTAGCCCTAAGCAAAAACTGTGGAAAAGCACTAATATTGAAAGGGGTTGCCAAGCTTACAACTTATTACGAGTTTGCGAAATACCAGCAAATATTTTTTCACCCAATCTTGATGATACTTGGTGGTAATGATCAGTTCACAAATCCCACTTGGCTCAACAAATTTTGTTCTTCTAGGTTGAAGCGTTCGTCTACAGTAGCAGTTTTTATATTTAGGTTTCCCTTTGTTCTCTCCTATATACATAGATGAATTTGGAACTCTAAATCCAACATGGTTCGTAGTAGCTCTTGGAAACTTGACAAAATAAAGGAGATCTCAGCTTAGTCTCTATGGTTTGTTTCCTCTTCAAGTAGCCCTAGGCACAGACTGTGGAAAAGCAATTTCATTGAGAGGGGTTGCCAGGATTCTAAGAATTAACGAGTTTCCGAAATACCAGCAAATATTTTTTCTCCTAATCTTGATGATACTTGGTGGTAATGATCAGTACACAAATCCCACTTGGCTCACCAAATTTTGTTCTTCTAGGTTGAAGCATTCGTCTACAGTATCAGTTTTTATATTTAGGTTTTCCTCTTTTATCTCCTATATAGATAGATGAATTTGGAACTCTAAATCCAACATGGTTCGTAGTAGCTCTTTGAAACGTGACAAAATAAAGCAGTTCTCAGTTTTGTCTCTATTGTTTGTTTCCTCTTCAAGTAGCCCTAGACACAGACTGAGGAAAAGCACTTTCATTGAGAGGGGTTGCCAAGCTTCTATGAATTAATGAGTTTCCGAAATACGAGCAAACACTTTTTCACCCAATCTTGATGATACTTGGTGGTAATGATCAGTACATAAATCCCACTTGGCTCACCAATTTTTGTTCTTCTAGGTTGAAGCGTTCGTCTACAGTATCAGTTTTTATATTTAGGTTTCCCTCTGTTCTCTCCTATATAGATAGATTAATTTGGAAGTCTAAATCCAACATGGTTCGTAGTAGCTCTTTGAAACTTGAAAAAATAAAGGAGTTCTCAGTTTTGTCTCTACGGTTTGTTTCCTCTTCCAGTAGCCCTAAGCAGAAACTGTGGAAAAGCACTTTTATTGAAAGGTGTTGCCAAGCTTACAACTTATTACGAGTTTGCGAAATACCAGCAAATAATTTTTCACCCAATCTTGATGATACTTGGTGGTAATGATCAGTACACAAATCCCACTTGGCTCACCAAATTTTGTTCTTCTAGGTTGAAGCGTTCGTCTATAGTAGCAGTTTTTATATTTAGGTTTCCCTCTGTTCTCTACTATATAGATAGATGAATTTGGAACTCTAAATCCAACATGGTTCGTAGTAGCTCTTGGAAACTTGACAAAATAAAGGAGATCACAGTTTAGTCTCTATGGTTTGTTTCCTCTTCAAGTAGCCCTAGGCACAGACTGTGGAAAAGCAATTTCATTGAGAGGGGTTGCCAAGCTTCTAAGAATTAACGAGTTTCCGAAATACCAGCAAATATTTTTTCACCCAATCTTGATGATACTTGGTGGTAATGATCAGTACACAAATCCCACTTGGCTCACCTAATTTTGTTCTTCTAGGTTAAATCGTTCGTCTACATTAGCAGTTTTTATATTTAGGTTTCCCTCTTCTCTCTCCTATATAGATAGATGAATTTGGAACTCGAAAACCAACACGGTTCGTAGTAGCTCTATGAAACTTGACAAAATAAAGGAGATCTCAGTTTTGTCTCTATGGTTTGTTTCCTCTTCAAGTAGCCCTAGGCACAGACTGTGGAAAAGCAATTTCATTGAGAGGAGTTGCCAGGATTCTAAGAATTAACGAGTTTCTGAAATACCAGCAAATATTTTTTCTCCCAATCTTGATGATACTTGGTGGTAATGACCAGTACACAAATCCCACTTGGCTCACCAAATTTTGTTCTTCTAGGTTGAAGCATTCGTCTACAGTATCAGTTTTTACATTTAGGTTTCCCTCTTTTATCTCCTATATAGATAGATGAATTTGGAACTCTAAATCCAACATGGTTCGTAGTAGCTCTTTGAAACGTGACAAAATAAAGGAGTTCTCAGTTTTGTCTCTATTGTTTGTTTCCTCTTCAAGTAGCCCTAGACACAGACTGAGGAAAAGCACTTTCATTGAGAGGGGTTGCCAAGCTTCTAAGAATTAATGAGTTTCCGAAATACGAGCAAACACTTTTTCACCCAATCTTTTGATACTTGGTGGTAATGATCAGTACATAAATCCCACTTGGCTCATCAAATTTTGTTCTTCTAGGTTGAAGCGTTCGTCTACAGTATCAGTTTTTATATTTAGGTTTCCCTCTGTTCTCTCCTATATAGATAGATTGATTTGGAACTCTAAATCCAACATGGTTCGTAGTAGCTCTTTGAAACTTGACAAAATAAAGGAGTTCTCAGTTTTGTCTCTACGGTTTGTTTCCTCTTCCAGTAGCCCTAAGCAGAAACTGTGGAAAAGCACTTTTATTGAAAGGTGTTGCCAAGCTTACAACTTATTACGAGTTTGCGAAATACCAGCAAATATTTTTCACCCAATCTTGATGATACTAGGTGGTAATGATCAGTACACAAATCCCTCTTGGCTCACCAAATTTTGTTCTTCTAGGTTGAAGCGTTCGTCTACAGTAGCAGTTTTTATATTTAGGTTTCCCTCTGTTCTCTCCTATATCGATAGATGAATTTGGAACTCTAAATCCAACATGGTTTGTAGTAGCTCTTGGAAACTTGACAAAATAAAGGAGATCTCAGTTTAGTCTCTATGGTTTGTTTCCTCTTCAAGTAGCCCTAGGCACAGACTGTGGAAAAGCAATTTCATTGAGAGGGGTTGCCAAGCTTCTAAGAATTAACGAGTTTCCGAAATACCAGCAAATATTTTTTCACCCAATCTTGATGATACTTGGTGGTAATGATCAGTACACAAATCCCACTTGGCTCACCAAATTTTGTTCTTCTAGGTTTATGCGTTCTTCTACAGTATCAGTTTTTATATTTAGGTTTCCCTCTTTTATCTCCTATATAGATAGATGAATTTGGAACTCAAAATCCAACATGGTTCGTAGTAGCTATTTGAAACTTGACAAAATAAAGGAGTTCTCAGGTTTGTCTCTATGGTTTGTTTCCTCTTCCAGTAGCCCTAAGCAAAAACTGTGGAAAAGCACTAATATTGAAAGGGGTTGCCAAGCTTACAACTTATTACGAGTTTGCGAAATACCAGCAAATATTTTTTCACCCAATCTTGATGATACTTGGTGGTAATGATCAGTACACAAATCCCACTTGGCTCACCAAATTTTGTTCTTCTAGTTTGAAGCGTTCGTCTACAGTAGCATTTTTTATATTTAGGTTTCCCTTTGTTCTCTCCTATATAGATAGATGAATTTGGAACTCTAAATCCAACACGGTTCGTAGTAGCTCTATGAAACTTGACAAAATAAAGGAGATCTCAGTTTTGTCTCTATGGTTTGTTTCCTCTCAAGTAGCCCTAGGCACAGACTGTGGAAAAGCAATTTCATTGAGAGGAGTTGCCAGGATTCTAAGAATTAACGAGTTTCCGAAATACCAGCAAATATTTTTTCTCCCAAACTTGATGATACTTGGTGGTAATGACCAGTACACAAATCCCACTTGGCTCACCAAATTTTGTTCTTCTAGGTTGAAGCATTCGTCTACAGTATCAGTTTTTATATTTAGGTTTCCCTCTTTTATCTCCTATATAGATAGATGAATTTGGAACTCTAAATCCAACATGGTTCGTAGTAGCTCTTTGAAACGTGACAAAATAAAGGAGTTCTCAGTTTTGTCTCTATTGTTTGTTTCCTCTTCAAGTAGCCCTAGACACAGACTGAGGAAAAGCACTTTCATTGAGAGGGGTTGCCAAGCTTCTAAGAATTAATGAGTTTCCGAAATACGAGCAAACATTTTTCACCCAATCTTTTGATACTTGGTGGTAATGATCAGTACATAAATCCCACTTGGCTCACCAAATTTTGTTCTTCTAGGTTGAAGCGTTCGTCTACAGTATCAGTTTTTATATTTAGGTTTCCCTCTGTTCTCTCCTATATAGATAGATTAATTTGGAACTCTAAATCCAACATGGTTCGTAGTAGCTCTTTGAAACTTGACAAAATAAAGGAGTTCTCAGTTTTGTCTCTACGGTTTGTTTCCTCTTCCAGTAGCCCTAAGCAGAAACTGTGGAAAAGCACTTTTATTGAAAGGTGTTGCCAAGCTTACAACTTATTACGAGTTTGCGAAATACCAGCAAATATTTTTCACCCAATCTTGATGATACTAGGTGGTAATGATCAGTACACAAATCCCTCTTGGCTCACCAAATTTTGTTCTTCTAGGTTGAAGCGTTCGTCTACAGTAGCAGTTTTTATATTTAGGTTTCCCTCTGTTCTCTCCTATATAGATAGATGAATTTGGAACTCTAAATCCAACATGGTTTGTAGTAGCTCTTGGAAACTTGACAAAATAAAGGAGATCTCAGTTTAGTCTCTATGGTTTGTTTCCTCTTCAAGTAGCCCTAGGCACAGACTGTGGAAAAGCAATTTCATTGAGAGGGGTTGCCAAGCTTCTAAGAATTAACGAGTTTCCGAAATACCAGCAAATATTTTTTCACCCAATCTTGATGATACTTGGTGGTAATGATCAGTACACAAATCCCACTTGGCTCACCAAATTTTGTTCTTCCAGGTTTATGCGTTCTTCTACAGTATCAGTTTTTATATTTAGGTTTCCCTCTTTTATCTCCTATATAGATAGATGAATTTGGAACTCAAAATCCAACATGGTTCGTAGTAGCTATTTGAAACTTGACAAAATAAAGGAGTTCTCAGGTTTGTCTCTATGGTTTGTTTCCTCTTCCAGTAGCCCTAAGCAAAAACTGTGGAAAAGCACTAATATTGAAAGGGGTTGCCAAGCTTACAACTTATTACGAGTTTGCGAAATACCAGCAAATATTTTTTCACCCAATCTTGATGATACTTGGTGGTAATGATCAGTACACAAATCCCACTTGGCTCACCAAATTTTGTTCTTCTAGTTTGAAGCGTTCGTCTACAGTAGCATTTTTTATATTTAGGTTTCCCTTTGTTCTCTCCTATATAGATAGATGAATTTGGAACTCTAAATCCAACACGGTTCGTAGTAGCTCTATGAAACTTGACAAAATAAAGGAGATCTCAGTTTTGTCTCTATGGTTTGTTTCCTCTCAAGTAGCCCTAGGCACAGACTGTGGAAAAGCAATTTCATTGAGAGGAGTTGCCAGGATTCTAAGAATTAACGAGTTTCCGAAATACCAGCAAATATTTTTTCTCCCAAACTTGATGATACTTGGTGGTAATGACCAGTACACAAATCCCACTTGGCTCACCAAATTTTGTTCTTCTAGGTTGAAGCATTCGTCTACAGTATCAGTTTTTATATTTAGGTTTCCCTGTTCTATCTCCTATATAGATAGATGAATTTGGAACTCTAAATCCAACATGGTTCGTAGTAGCTCTTTGAAACGTGACAAAATAAAGGAGTTCTCAGTTTTGTCTCTATTGTTTGTTTCCTCTTCAAGTAGCCCTAGACACAGACTGAGGAAAAGCACTTTCATTGAGAGGGGTTGCCAAGCTTCTAAGAATTAATGAGTTTCCGAAATACGAGCAAACATTTTTCACCCAATCTTTTGATACTTGGTGGTAATGATCAGTACATAAATCCCACTTGGCTCACCAAATTTTGTTCTTCTAGGTTGAAGCGTTCGTCTACAGTATCAGTTTTTATATTTAGGTTTCCCTCTGTTCTCTCCTATATAGATAGATTAATTTGGAACTCTAAATCCAACATGGTTCGTAGTAGCTCTTTGAAACTTGACAAAATAAAGGAGTTCTCAGTTTTGTCTCTACGGTTTGTTTCCTCTTCCAGTAGCCCTAAGCAGAAACTGTGGAAAAGCACTTTTATTGAAAGGTGTTGCCAAGCTTACAACTTATTACGAGTTTGCGAAATACCAGCAAATATTTTTCACCCAATCTTGATGATACTAGGTGGTAATGATCAGTACACAAATCCCTCTTGGCTCACCAAATTTTGTTCTTCTAGGTTGAAGCGTTCGTCTACAGTAGCAGTTTTTATATTTAGGTTTCCCTCTGTTCTCTCCTATATAGATAGATGAATTTGGAACTCTAAATCCAACATGGTTTGTAGTAGCTCTTGGAAACTTGACAAAATAAAGGAGATCTCAGTTTAGTCTCTATGGTTTGTTTCCTCTTCAAGTAGCCCTAGGCACAGACTGTGGAAAAGCAATTTCATTGAGAGGGGTTGCCAAGCTTCTAAGAATTAACGAGTTTCCGAAATACCAGCAAATATTTTTTCACCCAATCTTGATGATACTTGGTGGTAATGATCAGTACACAAATCCCACTTGGCTCACCAAATTTTGTTCTTCCAGGTTTATGCGTTCTTCTACAGTATCAGTTTTTATATTTAGGTTTCCCTCTTTTATCTCCTATATAGATAGATGAATTTGGAACTCAAAATCCAACATGGTTCGTAGTAGCTATTTGAAACTTGACAAAATAAAGGAGTTCTCAGGTTTGTCTCTATGGTTTGTTTCCTCTTCCAGTAGCCCTAAGCAAAAACTGTGGAAAAGCACTAATATTGAAAGGGGTTGCCAAGCTTACAACTTATTACGAGTTTGCGAAATACCAGCAAATATTTTTTCACCCAATCTTGATGATACTTGGTGGTAATGATCAGTACACAAATCCCACTTGGCTCACCAAATTTTGTTCTTCTAGGTTGAAGCGTTCGTCTACAGTAGCATTTTTTATATTTAGGTTTCCCTTTGTTCTCTCCTATATAGATAGATGAATTTGGAACTCTAAATCCAACACGGTTCGTAGTAGCTCTATGAAACTTGACAAAATAAAGGAGATCTCAGTTTTGTCTCTATGGTTTGTTTCCTCTCAAGTAGCCCTAGGCACAGACTGTGGAAAAGCAATTTCATTGAGAGGAGTTGCCAGGATTCTAAGAATTAACGAGTTTCCGAAATACCAGCAAATATTTTTTCTCCCAAACTTGATGATACTTGGTGGTAATGACCAGTACACAAATCCCACTTGGCTCACCAAATTTTGTTCTTCTAGGTTGAAGCATTCGTCTACAGTATCAGTTTTTATATTTAGGTTTCCCTCTTTTATCTCCTATATAGATAGATGAATTTGGAACTCTAAATCCAACATGGTTCGTAGTAGCTCTTTGAAACGTGACAAAATAAAGGAGTTCTCAGTTTTGTCTCTATTGTTTGTTTCCTCTTCAAGTAGCCCTAGACACAGACTGAGGAAAAGCACTTTCATTGAGAGGGGTTGCCAAGCTTCTAAGAATTAATGAGTTTCCGAAATACGAGCAAACACTTTTTCACCCAATCTTTTGATACTTGGTGGTAATGATCAGTACATAAATCCCACTTGGCTCAACAAATTTTGTTCTTCTAGGTTGAAGCGTTCGTCTACAGTATCAGTTTTTATATTTAGGTTTCCCTCTGTTCTCTCCTATATAGATAGATTAATTTGGAAGTCTAAATCCAACATGGTTCGTAGTAGCTCTTTGAAACTTGACAAAATAAAGGAGTTCTCAGTTTTGTCTCTACGGTTTGTTTCCTCTTCCAGTAGCCCTAAGCAGAAACTGTGGAAAAGCACTTTTATTGAAAGGTGTTGCCAAGCTTACAACTTATTACGAGTTTGCGAAATACCAGCAAATATTTTTCACCCAATCTTGATGATACTTGGTGGTAATGATCAGTACACAAATCCCACTTGGCTCACCAAATTTTGTTCTTCTAGGTTGAAGCGTTCGTCTACAGTAGCAGTTTTTATATTTAGGTTTCCCTCTGTTCTCTCCTATATAGATAGATGAATTTGGAACTCTAAATCCAACATGGTTTGTAGTAGCTCTTGGAAACTTGACAAAATAAAGGAGATCTCAGTTTAGTCTCTATGGTTTGTTTCCTCTTCAAGTAGCCCTAGGCACAGACTGTGGAAAAGCAATTTCATTGAGAGGGGTTGCCAAGCTTCTAAGAATTAACGAGTTTCCGAAATACCAGCAAGTATTTTTTCACCCAATCTTGATGATACTTGGTGGTAATGATCAGTACAAAAATCCCACTTGGCTCACCAAATTTTGTTCTTCTAGGTTTATGCGTTCTTCTACAGTATCAGTTTTTATATTTAGGTTTCCCTCTTTTATCTCCTATATAGATAGATGTATTTGGAACTCAAAATCCAACATGGTTCGTAGTAGCTATTTGAAACTTGACAAAATAAAGGATTTCTCAGTTTTGTCTCTATGGTTTGTTTCCTCTTACAGTAGCCCTAAGCAAAAACTGTGGAAAAGCACTAATATTGAAAGGGGTTGCCAAGCTTACAACTTATTAGGAGTTTGCGAAATACCAGCAAATATTTTTTCACCCAATCTTGATGATACTTGGTGGTAATGATCAGTACACAAATCCCACTTGGCTCAACAAATTTTGTTCTTCTAGGTTGAAGCGTTCGTCTACAGTAGCAGTTTTTATATTTAGGTTTCCCTTTGTTCTCTCCTATATACATAGATGAATTTGGAACTCTAAATCCAACATGGTTCGTAGTAGCTCTTGGAAACTTGACAAAATAAAGGAGATCTCAGCTTAGTCTCTATGGTTTGTTTCCTCTTCAAGTAGCCCTAGGCACAGACTGTGGAAAAGCAATTTCATTGAGAGGGGTTGCCAGGATTCTAAGAATTAACGAGTTTCCGAAATACCAGCAAATATTTTTTCTCCTAATCTTGATGATACTTGGTGGTAATGATCAGTACACAAATCCCACTTGGCTCACCAAATTTTGTTCTTCTAGGTTGAAGCATTCGTCTACAGTATCAGTTTTTATATTTAGGTTTTCCTCTTTTATCTCCTATATAGATAGATGAATTTGGAACTCTAAATCCAACATGGTTCGTAGTAGCTCTTTGAAACGTGACAAAATAAAGCAGTTCTCAGTTTTGTCTCTATTGTTTGTTTCCTCTTCAAGTAGCCCTAGACACAGACTGAGGAAAAGCACTTTCATGGAGAGGGGTTGCCAAGCTTCTATGAATTAATGAGTTTCCGAAATACGAGCAAACACTTTTTCACCCAATCTTGATGATACTTGGTGGTAATGATCAGTACATAAATCCCACTTGGCTCACCAATTTTTGTTCTTCTAGGTTGAAGCGTTCGTCTACAGTATCAGTTTTTATATTTAGGTTTCCCTCTGTTCTCTCCTATATAGATAGATTAATTTGGAAGTCTAAATCCAACATGGTTCGTAGTAGCTCTTTGAAACTTGAAAAAATAAAGGAGTTCTCAGTTTTGTCTCTACGGTTTGTTTCCTCTTCCAGTAGCCCTAAGCAGAAACTGTGGAAAAGCACTTTTATTGAAAGGTGTTGCCAAGCTTACAACTTATTACGAGTTTGCGAAATACCAGCAAATAATTTTTCACCCAATCTTGATGATACTTGGTGGTAATGATCAGTACACAAATCCCACTTGGCTCACCAAATTTTGTTCTTCTAGGTTGAAGCGTTCGTCTATAGTAGCAGTTTTTATATTTAGGTTTCCCTCTGTTCTCTACTATATAGATAGATGAATTTGGAACTCTAAATCCAACATGGTTCGTAGTAGCTCTTGGAAACTTGACAAAATAAAGGAGATCACAGTTTAGTCTCTATGGTTTGTTTCCTCTTCAAGTAGCCCTAGGCACAGACTGTGGAAAAGCAATTTCATTGAGAGGGGTTGCCAAGCTTCTAAGAATTAACGAGTTTCCGAAATACCAGCAAATATTTTTTCACCCAATCTTGATGATACTTGGTGGTAATGATCAGTACACAAATCCCACTTGGCTCACCTAATTTTGTTCTTCTAGGTTAAATCGTTCGTCTACATTAGCAGTTTTTATATTTAGGTTTCCCTCTTCTCTCTCCTATATAGATAGATGAATTTGGAACTCGAAAACCAACACGGTTCGTAGTAGCTCTATGAAACTTGACAAAATAAAGGAGATCTCAGTTTTGTCTCTATGGTTTGTTTCCTCTTCAAGTAGCCCTAGGGACAGACTGTGGAAAAGCAATTTCATTGAGAGGAGTTGCCAGGATTCTAAGAATTAACGAGTTTCTGAAATACCAGCAAATATTTTTTCTCCCAATCTTGATGATACTTGGTGGTAATGACCAGTACACAAATCCCACTTGGCTCACCAAATTTTGTTCTTCTAGGTTGAAGCATTCGTCTACAGTATCAGTTTTTACATTTAGGTTTCCCTCTTTTATCTCCTATATAGATAGATGAATTTGGAACTCTAAATCCAACATGGTTCGTAGTAGCTCTTTGAAACGTGACAAAATAAAGGAGTTCTCAGTTTTGTCTCTATTGTTTGTTTCCTCTTCAAGTAGCCCTAGACACAGACTGAGGAAAAGCACTTTCATTGAGAGGGGTTGCCAAGCTTCTAAGAATTAATGAGTTTCCGAAATACGAGCAAACACTTTTTCACCCAATCTTTTGATACTTGGTGGTAATGATCAGTACATAAATCCCACTTGGCTCATCAAATTTTGTTCTTCTAGGTTGAAGCGTTCGTCTACAGTATCAGTTTTTATATTTAGGTTTCCCTCTGTTCTCTCCTATATAGATAGATTAATTTGGAACTCTAAATCCAACATGGTTCGTAGTAGCTCTTTGAAACTTGACAAAATAAAGGAGTTCTCAGTTTTGTCTCTACGGTTTGTTTCCTCTTCCAGTAGCCCTAAGCAGAAACTGTGGAAAAGCACTTTTATTGAAAGGTGTTGCCAAGCTTACAACTTATTACGATTTTGCGAAATACCAGCAAATATTTTTCACCCAATCTTGATGATACTAGGTGGTAATGATCAGTACACAAATCCCTCTTGGCTCACCAAATTTTGTTCTTCTAGGTTGAAGCGTTCGTCTACAGTAGCAGTTTTTATATTTAGGTTTCCCTCTGTTCTCTCCTATATAGATAGATGAATTTGGAACTCTAAATCCAACATGGTTTGTAGTAGCTCTTGGAAACTTGACAAAATAAAGGAGATCTCAGTTTAGTCTCTATGGTTTGTTTCCTCTTCAAGTAGCCCTAGGCACAGACTGTGGAAAAGCAATTTCATTGAGAGGGGTTGCCAATCTTCTAAGAATTAACGAGTTTCCGAAATACCAGCAAATATTTTTTCACCCAATCTTGATGATACTTGGTGGTTATGATCAGTACACAAATCCCACTTGGCTCACCAAATTTTGTTCTTCTAGGTTTATGCGTTCTTCTACAGTATCAGTTTTTATATTTAGGTTTCCCTCTTTTATCTCCTATATAGATAGATGAATTTGGAACTCAAAATTCAACATGGTTCGTAGTAGCTATTTGAAACTTGACAAAATAAAGGAGTTCTCAGGTTTGTCTCTATGGTTTGTTTCCTCTTCCAGTAGCCCTAAGCAAAAACTGTGGAAAAGCACTAATATTGAAAGGGGTTGCCAAGCTTACAACTTATTACGAGTTTGCGAAATACCAGCAAATATTTTTTCACCCAATCTTGATGATACTTGGTGGTAATGATCAGTACACAAATCCCACTTGGCTCACCAAATTTTGTTCTTCTAGGTTGAAGCGTTCGTCTACAGTAGCATTTTTTATATTTAGGTTTCCCTTTGTTCTCTCCTATATAGATAGATGAATTTGGAACTCTAAATCCAACACGGTTCGTAGTAGCTCTATGAAACTTGACAAAATAAATGAGATCTCAGTTTTGTCTCTATGGTTTGTTTCCTCTCAAGTAGCCCTAGGCACAGACTGTGGAAAAGCAATTTCATTGAGAGGAGTTGCCAGGATTCTAAGAATTAACGAGTTTCCGAAATACCAGCAAATATTTTTTCTCCCAAACTTGATGATACTTGGTGGTAATGACCAGTACACAAATCCCACTTGGCTCACCAAATTTTGTTCTTCTAGGTTGAAGCATTCGTCTACAGTATCAGTTTTTATATTTAGGTTTCCCTCTTTTATCTCCTATATAGATAGATGAATTTGGAACTCTAAATCCAACATGGTTCGTAGTAGCTCTTTGAAACGTGACAAAATAAAGGAGTTCTCAGTTTTGTCTCTATTGTTTGTTTCCTCTTCAAGTAGCCCTAGACACAGACTGAGGAAAAGCACTTTCATTGAGAGGGTTGCCAAGCTTCTAAGAATTAATGAGTTTCCGAAATACGAGCAAACACTTTTTCACCCAATCTTTTGATACTTGGTGGTAATGATCAGTACATAAATCCCACTTGGCTCACCAAATTTTGTTCTTCTAGGTTGAAGCGTTCGTCTACAGTATCAGTTTTTATATTTAGGTTTCCCTCTGTTCTCTCCTATATAGATAGATTAATTTGGAAGTCTAAATCCAACATGGTTCGTAGTAGCTCTTTGAAACTTGACAAAATAAAGGAGTTCTCAGTTTTGTCTCTACGGTTTGTTTCCTCTTCCAGTAGCCCTAAGCAGAAACTGTGGAAAAGCACTTTTATTGAAAGGTGTTGCCAAGCTTACAACTTATTACGAGTTTGCGAAATACCAGCAAATATTTTTCACCCAATCTTGATGATACTTGGTGGTAATGATCAGTACACAAATCCCACTTGGCTCACCAAATTTTGTTCTTCTAGGTTGAAGCGTTCGTCTACAGTAGCAGTTTTTATATTTAGGTTTCCCTCTGTTCTCTCCTATATAGATAGATGAATTTGGAACTCTAAATCCAACATGGTTTGTAGTAGCTCTTGGAAACTTGACAAAATAAAGGAGATCTCAGTTTAGTCTCTATGGTTTGTTTCCTCTTCAAGTAGCCCTAGGCACAGACTGTGGAAAAGCAATTTCATTGAGAGGGGTTGCCAAGCTTCTAAGAATTAACGAGTTTCCGAAATACCAGCATGTATTTTTTCACCCAATCTTGATGATACTTGGTGGTAATGATCAGTACAAAAATCCCACTTGGCTCACCAAATTTTGTTCTTCTAGGTTTATGCGTTCTTCTACAGTATCAGTTTTTATATTTAGGTTTCCCTCTTTTATCTCCTATATAGATAGATGTATTTGGAACTCAAAATCCAACATGGTTCGTAGTAGCTATTTGAAACTTGACAAAATAAAGGATTTCTCAGTTTTGTCTCTATGGTTTGTTTCCTCTTCCAGTAGCCCTAAGCAAAAACTGTGGAAAAGCACTAATATTGAAAGGGGTTGCCAAGCTTACAACTTATTACGAGTTTGCGAAATACCAGCAAATATTTTTTCACCCAATCTTGATGATACTTGGTGGTAATGATCAGTTCACAAATCCCACTTGGCTCAACAAATTTTGTTCTTCTAGGTTGAAGCGTTCGTCTACAGTAGCAGTTTTTATATTTAGGTTTCCCTTTGTTCTCTCCTATATACATAGATGAATTTGGAACTCTAAATCCAACATGGTTCGTAGTAGCTCTTGGAAACTTGACAAAATAAAGGAGATCTCAGCTTAGTCTCTATGGTTTGTTTCCTCTTCAAGTAGCCCTAGGCACAGACTGTGGAAAAGCAATTTCATTGAGAGGGGTTGCCAGGATTCTAAGAATTAACGAGTTTCCGAAATACCAGCAAATATTTTTTCTCCTAATCTTGATGATACTTGGTGGTAATGATCAGTACACAAATCCCACTTGGCTCACCAAATTTTGTTCTTCTAGGTTGAAGCATTCGTCTACAGTATCAGTTTTTATATTTAGGTTTTCCTCTTTTATCTCCTATATAGATAGATGAATTTGGAACTCTAAATCCAACATGGTTCGTAGTAGCTCTTTGAAACGTGACAAAATAAAGCAGTTCTCAGTTTTGTCTCTATTGTTTGTTTCCTCTTCAAGTAGCCCTAGACACAGACTGAGGAAAAGCACTTTCATTGAGAGGGGTTGCCAAGCTTCTATGAATTAATGAGTTTCCGAAATACGAGCAAACACTTTTTCACCCAATCTTGATGATACTTGGTGGTAATGATCAGTACATAAATCCCACTTGGCTCACCAATTTTTATTCTTCTAGGTTGAAGCGTTCGTCTACAGTATCAGTTTTTATATTTAGGTTTCCCTCTGTTCTCTCCTATATAGATAGATTAATTTGGAAGTCTAAATCCAACATGGTTCGTAGTAGCTCTTTGAAACTTGAAAAAATAAAGGAGTTCTCAGTTTTGTCTCTACGGTTTGTTTCCTCTTCCAGTAGCCCTAAGCAGAAACTGTGGAAAAGCACTTTTATTGAAAGGTGTTGCCAAGCTTACAACTTATTACGAGTTTGCGAAATACCAGCAAATAATTTTTCACCCAATCTTGATGATACTTGGTGGTAATGATCAGTACACAAATCCCACTTGGCTCACCAAATTTTGTTCTTCTAGGTTGAAGCGTTCGTCTATAGTAGCAGTTTTTATATTTAGGTTTCCCTCTGTTCTCTACTATATAGATAGATGAATTTGGAACTCTAAATCCAACATGGTTCGTAGTAGCTCTTGGAAACTTGACAAAATAAAGGAGATCACAGTTTAGTCTCTATGGTTTGTTTCCTCTTCAAGTAGCCCTAGGCACAGACTGTGGAAAAGCAATTTCATTGAGAGGGGTTGCCAAGCTTCTAAGAATTAACGAGTTTCCGAAATACCAGCAAATATTTTTTCACCCAATCTTGATGATACTTGGTGGTAATGATCAGTACACAAATCCCACTTGGCTCACCTAATTTTGTTCTTCTAGGTTAAATCGTTCGTCTACATTAGCAGTTTTTATATTTAGGTTTCCCTCTTCTCTCTCCTATATAGATAGATGAATTTGGAACTCGAAAACCAACACGGTTCGTAGTAGCTCTATGAAACTTGACAAAATAAAGGAGATCTCAGTTTTGTCTCTATGGTTTGTTTCCTCTTCAAGTAGCCCTAGGCACAGACTGTGGAAAAGCAATTTCATTGAGAGGAGTTGCCAGGATTTAAGAATTAACGAGTTTCTGAAATACCAGCAAATATTTTTTCTCCCAATCTTGATGATACTTGGTGGTAATGACCAGTACACAAATCCCACTTGGCTCACCAAATTTTGTTCTTCTAGGTTGAAGCATTCGTCTACAGTATCAGTTTTTACATTTAGGTTTCCCTCTTTTATCTCCTATATAGATAGATGAATTTGGAACTCTAAATCCAACATGGTTCGTAGTAGCTCTTTGAAACGTGACAAAATAAAGGAGTTCTCAGTTTTGTCTCTATTGTTTGTTTCCTCTTCAAGTAGCCCTAGACACAGACTGAGGAAAAGCACTTTCATTGAGAGGGGTTGCCAAGCTTCTAAGAATTAATGAGTTTCCGAAATACGAGCAAACACTTTTTCACCCAATCTTTTGATACTTGGTGGTAATGATCAGTACATAAATCCCACTTGGCTCATCAAATTTTGTTCTTCTAGGTTGAAGCGTTCGTCTACAGTATCAGTTTTTATATTTAGGTTTCCCTCTGTTCTCTCCTATATAGATAGATTAATTTGGAACTCTAAATCCAACATGGTTCGTAGTAGCTCTTTGAAACTTGACAAAATAAAGGAGTTCTCAGTTTTGTCTCTACGGTTTGTTTCCTCTTCCAATAGCCCTAAGCAGAAACTGTGGAAAAGCACTTTTATTGAAAGGTGTTGCCAAGCTTACAACTTATTACGAGTTTGCGAAATACCAGCAAATATTTTTCACCCAATCTTGATGATACTAGGTGGTAATGATCAGTACACAAATCCCTCTTGGCTCACCAAATTTTGTTCTTCTAGGTTGAAGCGTTCGTCTACAGTAGCAGTTTTTATATTTAGGTTTCCCTCTGTTCTCTCCTATATAGATAGATGAATTTGGAACTCTAAATCCAACATGGTTTGTAGTAGCTCTTGGAAACTTGACAAAATAAAGGAGATCTCAGTTTAGTCTCTATGGTTTGTTTCCTCTTCAAGTAGCCCTAGGCACAGACTGTGGAAAAGCAATTTCATTGAGAGGGGTTGCCAAGCTTCTAAGAATTAACGAGTTTCCGAAATACCAGCAAGTATTTTTTCACCCAATCTTGATGATACTTGGTGGTAATGATCAGTACAAAAATCCCACTTGGCTCACCAAATTTTGTTCTTCTAGGTTTATGCGTTCTTCTACAGTATCAGTTTTTATATTTAGGTTTCCCTCTTTTATCTCCTATATAGATAGATGTATTTGGAACTCAAAATCCAACATGGTTCGTAGTAGCTATTTGAAACTTGACAAAATAAAGGATTTCTCAGTTTTGTCTCTATGGTTTGTTTCCTCTTCCAGTAGCCCTAAGAAAAAACTGTGGAAAAGCACTAATATTGAAAGGGGTTGCCAAGCTTACAACTTATTACGAGTTTGCGAAATACCAGCAAATATTTTTTCACCCAATCTTGATGATACTTGGTGGTAATGATCAGTTCACAAATCCCACTTGGCTCAACAAATTTTGTTCTTCTAGGTTGAAGCGTTCGTCTACAGTAGCAGTTTTTATATTTAGGTTTCCCTTTGTTCTCTCCTATATACATAGATGAATTTGGAACTCTAAATCCAACATGGTTCGTAGTAGCTCTTGGAAACTTGACAAAATAAAGGAGATCTCAGCTTAGTCTCTATGGTTTGTTTCCTCTTCAAGTAGCCCTAGGCACAGACTGTGGAAAAGCAATTTCATTGAGAGGGGTCGCCAAGCTTCTAAGAATTAACGAGTTTCCGAAATACCAGCAAATATTTTTTCACCCAATCTTGATGATACTTGGTGGTAATGATCAGTACACAAATCCCACTTGGCTCACCAAATTTTGTTCTTCTAGGTTAATGCGTTCTTCTACAGTATCAGTTTTTATATTTAGGTTTCCCTCTTTTATCTCCTATATAGATAGATGAATTTGGAACTCTAAATCCAACATGGTTCGTAGTAACTATTTGAAACTTGACAAAATAAAGGAGTTCTCAGTTTTGTCTCTATGGTTAGTTTCCTCTTCCAGTAGCCCTAAGCAAAAACTGTGGAAAAGTACTTTTATTGAAAGGGGTTGCCAAGCTTACAACTTATTACGAGTTTCCGAAATACCAGCAAATATTTTTTCACCCAATCTTGATGATACTTGGTGGTAATGATCAGTACACAAATCCCACTTGGCTCACCAAATTTTGTTCTTCTAGGTTTATGCGTTCTTCTACAGTATCAGTTTTTATATTTAGGTTTCCCTCTTTTATCTCCTATATAGATAGATGTATTTGGAACTCAAAATCCAACATGGTTCGTAGTAGCTATTTGAAACTTGACAAAATAAAGGATTTCTCAGTTTTGTCTCTATGGTTTGTTTCCTCTTCCAGTAGCCCTAAGCAAAAACTGTGGAAAAGCACTAATATTGAGAGGGGTTGCCAAGCTTACAACTTATTACGAGTTTGCGAAATACCAGCAAATATTTTTTCACCCAATCTTGATGATACTTGGTGGTAATGATCAGTACACAAATCCCACTTGGCTCACCAAATTTTGTTCTTCTAGGTTGAAGCGTTCGTCTACAGTAGCAGTTTTTATATTTAGGTTTCCCTTTGTTCTCTCCTATATAGATAGATGAATTTGGAACTCTAAATCCAACATGGTTCGTAGTAGCTCTTGGAAACTTGACAAAATAAAGGAGATCTCAGCTTAGTCTCTATGGTTTGTTTCCTCTTCAAGTAGCCCTAGGCACAGACTGTGGAAAAGCAATTTCATTGAGAGGGGTCGCCAAGCTTCTAAGAATTAACGAGTTTCCGAAATACCAGCAAATATTTTTTCACCCAATCTTGATGATACTTGGTGGTAATGATCAGTACACAAATCCCACTTGGCTCACCTAATTTTGTTCTTCTAGGTTAAAGCGTTCGTCTACAGTAGCAGTTTTTACATTTAGGTTTCCCTCTTCTCTCTCCTATATAGCTAGATGAATTTGGAACTCGAAAACCAACACGGTTCGTAGTAGCTCTATGAAACTTGACAAAATAAAGGAGATCTCAGTTTTGTCTCTATGGTTTGTTTCCTATTTAAGTAGCCCTAGGCACAGACTGTGGAAAAGCAATTTCATTGAGAGGGGTTGCCAGGATTCTAAGAATTAACGAGTTTCCGAAATACCAGCAAATATTTTTTCTCCCAATCTTGATGATACTTGGTGGTAATGATCAGTACACAAATCCCACTTGGCTCACCAAATTTTGCTCTTCTAGGTTGAAGCATTCGTCTACAGTATCAGTTTTTATATTTAGGTTTCCCTCTTTTATCTCCTATATAGATAGATGAATTTGAAACTCTAAATCCAACATGGTTGGTAGTAGCTCTTTGAAACGTGACAAAATAAAGGAGTTCTCAGTTTTGTCTCTATTGTTTGTTTCCTCTTCAAGTAGCCCTAGACACAGACTGAGGAAAAGCACTTTCATTGAGAGGGGTTACCAAGCTTCTAAGAATTAATGAGTTTCCGAAACACGAGCAAACACTTTTTCACCCAATCTTTTGATACTTGGTGGTAATGATCAGTACATAAATCCCACTTGGCTCACCAAATTTTGTTCTTCTAGGTTGAAGCGTTCGTCTACAGTATCAGTTTTTATATTTAGGTTTCCCTCTGTTCTCTCCTATATAGATAGATTAATTTGGAAGTCTAAATCCAACATGGTTCGTAGTAGCTCTTTGAAACTTGACAAAATAAAGGAGTTCTCAGTTTTGTTTCTCGGTATGTTTCCTCTTCCAGTAGCTCTAAGCAGAAACTGTGGAAAAGCACTTTTATTGAAAGGTGTTGCCAAGCTTACAACTTATTACGAGTTTGCGAAATACCAGCAAATATTTTTCACCCAATCTTGATGATACTAGGTGGTAATGATCAGTACACAAATCCCTCTTGGCTCACCAAATTTTGTTCTTCTAGGTTGAAGCGTTCGTCTACAGTAGCAGTTTTTATATTTAGGTTTCCCTCTGTTCTCTCCTATATAGATAGATGAATTTGGAACTCTAAATCCAACATGGTTTGTAGTAGCTCTTGGAAACTTGACAAAATAAAGGAGATCTCAGTTTAGTCTCTATGGTTTGTTTCCTCTTCAAGTAGCCCTAGGCACAGACTGTGGAAAAGCAATTTCATTGAGAGGGGTTGCCAAGCTTCTAAGAATTAACGAGTTTCCGAAATACCAGCAAGTATTTTTTCACCCAATCTTGATGATACTTGGTGGTAATGATCAGTACAAAAATCCCACTTGGCTCACCAAATTTTGTTCTTCTAGGTTTATGCGTTCTTCTACAGTATCAGTTTTTATATTTAGGTTTCCCTCTTTTATCTCCTATATAGATAGATGTATTTGGAACTCAAAATCCAACATGGTTCGTAGTAGCTATTTGAAACTTGACAAAATAAAGGATTTCTCAGTTTTGTCTCTATGGTTTGTTTCCTCTTCCAGTAGCCCTAAGAAAAAACTGTGGAAAAGCACTAATATTGAAAGGGGTTGCCAAGCTTACAACTTATTACGAGTTTGCGAAATACCAGCAAATATTTTTTCACCCAATCTTGATGATACTTGGTGGTAATGATCAGTTCACAAATCCCACTTGGCTCAACAAATTTTGTTCTTCTAGGTTGAAGCGTTCGTCTACAGTAGCAGTTTTTATATTTAGGTTTCCCTTTGTTCTCTCCTATATACATAGATGAATTTGGAACTCTAAATCCAACATGGTTCGTAGTAGCTCTTGGAAACTTGACAAAATAAAGGAGATCTCAGCTTAGTCTCTATGGTTTGTTTCCTCTTCAAGTAGCCCTAGGCACAGACTGTGGAAAAGCAATTTCATTGAGAGGGGTCGCCAAGCTTCTAAGAATTAACGAGTTTCCGAAATACCAGCAAATATTTTTTCACCCAATCTTGATGATACTTGGTGGTAATGATCAGTACACAAATCCCACTTGGCTCACCAAATTTTGTTCTTCTAGGTTAATGCGTTCTTCTACAGTATCAGTTTTTATATTTAGGTTTCCCTCTTTTATCTCCTATATAGATAGATGAATTTGGAACTCTAAATCCAACATGGTTCGTAGTAACTATTTGAAACTTGACAAAATAAAGGAGTTCTCAGTTTTGTCTCTATGGTTAGTTTCCTCTTCCAGTAGCCCTAAGCAAAAACTGTGGAAAAGTACTTTTATTGAAAGGGGTTGCCAAGCTTACAACTTATTACGAGTTTCCGAAATACCAGCAAATATTTTTTCACCCAATCTTGATGATACTTGGTGGTAATGATCAGTACACAAATCCCACTTGGCTCACCAAATTTTGTTCTTCTAGGTTTATGCGTTCTTCTACAGTATCAGTTTTTATATTTAGGTTTCCCTCTTTTATCTCCTATATAGATAGATGTATTTGGAACTCAAAATCCAACATGGTTCGTAGTAGCTATTTGAAACTTGACAAAATAAAGGATTTCTCAGTTTTGTCTCTATGGTTTGTTTCCTCTTCCAGTAGCCCTAAGCAAAAACTGTGGAAAAGCACTAATATTGAGAGGGGTTGCCAAGCTTACAACTTATTACGAGTTTGCGAAATACCAGCAAATATTTTTTCACCCAATCTTGATGATACTTGGTGGTAATGATCAGTACACAAATCCCACTTGGCTCACCAAATTTTGTTCTTCTAGGTTGAAGCGTTCGTCTACAGTAGCAGTTTTTATATTTAGGTTTCCCTTTGTTCTCTCCTATATAGATAGATGAATTTGGAACTCTAAATCCAACATGGTTCGTAGTAGCTCTTGGAAACTTGACAAAATAAAGGAGATCTCAGCTTAGTCTCTATGGTTTGTTTCCTCTTCAAGTAGCCCTAGGCACAGACTGTGGAAAAGCAATTTCATTGAGAGGGGTCGCCAAGCTTCTAAGAATTAACGAGTTTCCGAAATACCAGCAAATATTTTTTCACCCAATCTTGATGATACTTGGTGGTAATGATCAGTACACAAATCCCACTTGGCTCACCTAATTTTGTTCTTCTAGGTTAAAGCGTTCGTCTACAGTAGCAGTTTTTACATTTAGGTTTCCCTCTTCTCTCTCCTATATAGCTAGATGAATTTGGAACTCGAAAACCAACACGGTTCGTAGTAGCTCTATGAAACTTGACAAAATAAAGGAGATCTCAGTTTTGTCTCTATGGTTTGTTTCCTATTTAAGTAGCCCTAGGCACAGACTGTGGAAAAGCAATTTCATTGAGAGGGGTTGCCAGGATTCTAAGAATTAACGAGTTTCCGAAATACCAGCAAATATTTTTTCTCCCAATCTTGATGATACTTGGTGGTAATGATCAGTACACAAATCCCACTTGGCTCACCAAATTTTGCTCTTCTAGGTTGAAGCATTCGTCTACAGTATCAGTTTTTATATTTAGGTTTCCCTCTTTTATCTCCTATATAGATAGATGAATTTGAAACTCTAAATCCAACATGGTTGGTAGTAGCTCTTTGAAACGTGACAAAATAAAGGAGTTCTCAGTTTTGTCTCTATTGTTTGTTTCCTCTTCAAGTAGCCCTAGACACAGACTGAGGAAAAGCACTTTCATTGAGAGGGGTTACCAAGCTTCTAAGAATTAATGAGTTTCCGAAACACGAGCAAACACTTTTTCACCCAATCTTTTGATACTTGGTGGTAATGATCAGTACATAAATCCCACTTGGCTCACCAAATTTTGTTCTTCTAGGTTGAAGCGTTCGTCTACAGTATCAGTTTTTATATTTAGGTTTCCCTCTGTTCTCTCCTATATAGATAGATTAATTTGGAAGTCTAAATCCAACATGGTTCGTAGTAGCTCTTTGAAACTTGACAAAATAAAGGAGTTCTCAGTTTTGTTTCTCGGTATGTTTCCTCTTCCAGTAGCTCTAAGCAGAAACTGTGGAAAAGCACTTTCATTGAAAGGTGTTGCCAAGCTTACAACTTATTACGAGTTTGCGAATTACCAGCAAATATTTTTTCACCCAATATTGATGATTCTTGGTGCTAATGATCAGTACACAAATCCCACTTGGCTCACCAAATTTTGTTCTTCTAGGTTGAAGCGTTCGTCTACAGTAGCAGTTTTTATATTTAGGTTTCCCTCTGTTCTCTCCTATATAGATAGATGAATTTGGAACTCTAAATCCAACATGGTTCGTAGTAGCTCTTGGAAACTTAACAAAATAAAGGAGATCTGAGTTTAGTCTCTATGGTTTGTTTCCTCTTCAAGTAGCCCTAGGCACAGACTGTGGAAAAGCAATTTCTTGAGAGGGGTTGCCAAGCTTCTAAGAATTAACGAGTTTCCAAAATACCAGCAAATATTTTTTCACCCAATCTTGATGATACTTGGAGGTAATGATCAGTACACAAATCCCACTTGGCTCACCAAATTTTGTTCTTCTAGGTTGATGCGTTCGTCTACAGTATCAGTTTTTATATTTAGGTTTCCCTCTGTTCTCTCCTATATAGATAGATGAATTTGGAAGTCTAAATCCAACATGGTTCGTAGTAGCTCTTTGAAACTTGAAAAAATAAATGAGTTCTCAGTTTTGTCTCTACGGTTTGTTTCCTCTTCCAGTAGCCCTAAGCAGAAAGTGTGGAAAAGCACTTTTATAGAAAGGTGTTGCCAAGCTTACAACTTATTACGAGTTTGCGAAATACCAGCAAATATTTTTTCACCCAATCTTGATGATACTTGGTGGTAATGATCAGTACACAAATCCCACTTGGCTCACCTAATTTTGTTCTTCTAGGTTGAAGCGTTCGTCTACAGTAGCAGTTTTTATATTTAGGTTTCCCTCTGTTCTCTCCTATATAGATAGATGAATTTGGAACTCTAAATCCAACATGGTTTGTAGTAGCTCTTGGAAACTTGACAAAATAAAGGAGATCTCAGTTTAGTCTCTATGGTTTGTTTCCTCTTCAAGTAGCCCTAGGCACAGACTGTGGAAAAGCAATTTCATTGAGAGGGGTTGCCAAGCTTCTAAGAATTAACGAGTTTCCGAAATACCAGCAAATATTTTTTCACCCAATCTTGATGATACTTGGTGGAAATGATCAGTACACAAATCCCACTTGGCTCACCTAATTTTGTTCTTCTAGGTTAAAGCGTTCATCTACAGTAGCAGTTTTTATATTTAGGTTTCCCTCTTTTATCTCCTATATAGATAGATGAATTTGGAATTCTAAATCCAACATGGTTCGTAGTAGCTATTTCAAACTTGACAAAATAAAGGAGTTCTCAGTTTTGTCTCTATGGTTTGTTTCCTCTTCCAGTAGCCCTAAGCAAAAACTGTGGAAAAGCACTAATATTGAAAGGGGTTGCCAAGCTTACAACTTATTAAGAGTTTGCGAAATACCAGCAAATAGTTTTTTCACCCAATCTTGATAATACTTGGTGGTAATGATCAGTACACAAATCCCACTGGGCTCACCAAATTTTGTTCTTCTAGGTTGAAGCGTTCGTCTACAGTAGCAGTTTTTATATTTAGGTTTCCCTCTGTTCTCTCCTATATAGATAGATGAATTTGGAACTCGAAAACCAACACGGTTCGTAGTAGCTCTTTGAAACTTGACAAAATAAAGGAGATCTCAGTTTTGTCTCTATGGTTTGCTTCTTCTTTAAGTAGCCCTAGGCACAGACTGTGGAAAAGCAATTTCATTGAGAGGGGTTGCCAGGATTCTAAGAATTAACGAGTTTCCGAAATACCAGCCAATATTTTTTCTCCCAATCTTGATGATACTTGGTGGTAATGATCAGTACACAAATCCCACTTGGCTCACCAACTTTTGTTCTTCTAGGTTGAAGCATTCGTCTACAGTATCAGTTTTTATATTTAGGTTTTCCTCTTTTATCTCCTATATAGATAGATGAATTTGGAACTCTAAATCCAACATGGTTCGTAGTAGCTCTTTGAAACGTGACAAAATAAAGCAGTTCTCAGTTTTGTCTCTATTGTTTGTTTCCTCTTCAAGTAGCCCTAGACACAGACTGAGGAAAAGCACTTTCATTGAGAGGGGTTGCCAAGCTTCTAAGAATTAATGAGTTTCCGAAACACGAGCAAACACTTTTTTACCCAATCTTTTGATACTTGGTGGTAATGATCAGTACATAAATCCCACTTGGCTCCCAAATTTTGTTCTTCTAGGTTGAAGCGTTCGTCTACAGTATCAGTTTTTATATTTAGGTTTTCCTATGTTCTCTCCTATATAGATAGATGAATTTGGAAGTCTAAATCCAACATGGTTCGTAGTAGCTCTTTGAAACTTGACAAAATAAAGGAGTTCTCAGTTTTGTCTCTACGGTTTGTTTCCTCTTCCAGTAGCCCTAAGCAGAAACTGTGGAAAATCACTTTTATTGAAAGGTGTTGCCAAGCTTACAACTTATTACGAGTTTGCGAAATACCAGCAAATATTTTTTCACCCAATCTTGATGATACTTGGTGGTAATGATCAGTACACAAATCCCACTTGGCTCACCAAATTTTGTTCTTCTAGGTTGAAGCGTTCGTCTACAGTAGCAGTTTTTATATTTAGGTTTCCCTCTGTTCTCTCCTATATAGATAGATGAATTTGGAACTCGAAAACCAACACGGTTCGTAGTAGCTGTATGAAACTTGACAAAATAAAGGAGATCGCAGTTTTGTCTCTATGGTTTGTTTCCTCTTCAAGTAGCCCTAGACACAGACTGTGGAAAAGCAATTTCATTGAGAGGGGTTGCCAAGCTTCTAAGAATTAACGAGTTTCCGAAATACCAGCAAATATTTTTTCTCCCAATCTTGATGATACTTGGTGGTAATGATCAGTACACAAATCCCACTTGGCTCAAAAAATTTTGTTCTTCTAGGTTGAAGCATTCGTCTAAAGTATCAGTTTTTATATTTAGGTTTCCCTCTTTTATCTCCTATATAGATAGATGAATTTGGAACTCTAAATCCAACATGGTTCGTAGTAGCTCTTTGAAACGTGACAAAATAAAGGAGTTCTCAGTTTTGTCTCTATTGTTTGTTTCCTCTTCAAGTAGCCCTAGACACAGACTGAGGAAAAGCACTTTCATTGAGAGGGGTTGCCTAGCTTCTAAGAATTAGTGAGTTTCCGAAACACGAGCAAACACTTTTTCACCCAATCTTTTGATACTTGGTGGTAATGATCAGTACATAAATCCCACTTGGCTCACCAAATTTTGTTCTTCTAGGTTGAAGCGTTCGTCTACAGTATCAGTTTTTATATTTAGGTTTCCCTCTGTTCTCTCCTATATAGATAGATGAATTTGGAAGTCTAAATCCAACATGGTTCGTAGTAGCTCTTTGAAACTTGACAAAATAAAGGAGTTCTCAGTTTTGTCTCTACGGTTTGTTTCCTCTTCCAGTAGCCCTAAGCAGAAACTGTGGAAAAGCACTTTTATTGAAAGGTGTTGCCAAGCTTACAACTTATTACGAGTTTGCGAAATACCAGCAAATATTTTTTCACCCAATCTTGATGATACTTGGTGGTAATGATCAGTACACAAATCCCACTTGGCTCACCAAATTTTGTTCTTCTAGGTTGAAGCGTTCGTCTACAGTAGCAGTTTTTATATTTAGGTTTCCCTCTGTTCTCTCCTATATAGATAGATGAATTTGGAACTCTAAATCCAACATGGTTTGTAGTAGCTCTTGGAAACTTAACAAAATAAAGGAGATATATGTTTAGTCTCTATGGTTTGTTTCCTCTTCAAGTAGCCCTAGGCACAGACTGTGGAAAAGCAATTTCATTGAGAGGGGTGCAAAGCTTCTAAGAATTAACGAGTTTCCAAAATACCAGCAAATATTTTTTCACCCAATCTTGATGATACTTGGTGGTAATGATCAGTACACAAATCCCACTTGGCTCACCATATTTTGTTCTTCTAGGTTGATGCGTTCTTCTACAGTATCAGTTTTTATATTTAGGTTTCCCTCTGTTCTCTCCTATATAGGTAGATGAATTTGGAACTCTAAATCCAACATGGTTTGTAGTAGCTCTTGGAAACTTGACAAAATAAATGAGATCTCAGTTTAGTCTCTATGGTTTGTTTCCTCTTCAAGTAACCCTAGCCACAGACTGTGGAAAAGCAATTTCATTGAGAGGGGTTGCCAAGTTTCTAAGAATTAACGAGTTTCCGAAATACCAGCAAATATATTTTCACCCAATCTTGATGATACTTGGCGGTAATGATCAGTACACAAATCCCACTTGGCTCACCAAATTTTGTTCTTCTAGGTTTATGCGTTCTTCTACAGTATCAGTTTTTATATTTAGGTTTCCCTCTGTTCTCTCCTATATAGATAGATGAATTTGGAACTCTAAATCCAACATGGTTCGTAGTAGCTATTTGAAACTTGACAAAATAAAGGAGTTCTCAGTTTTGTCTCTATGGTTTGTTTCCTCTTCCAGTAGCCCTAAGCAAAAACTGTGGAAAAGCACTAATATTGAAAGGGGTTGCCAAGCTTACAACTTATTACGAGTTTGCGAAATACCAGCAAATATTTTTTCACCCAATCTTGATGATACTTGGTGGTAATGATCAGTACACAAATCCCACTTGGCTCACCAAATTTTGTTCTTCTAGGTTGATGCGTTCTTCTACAGTATCAGTTTTTATATTTAGGTTTCCCTCTTTTATCTCCTATATAGATAGATGAATTTGGAACTCTAAATCCAACATGGTTCGTAGTAGCTATTTGAAACTTGACAAAATAAAGGAGTTCTCAGTTTTGTCTCTATGGTTAGTTTCCTCTTCCAGTAGCCCTAAGCAAAAACTGTGGAAAAGCACTAATATTGAAAGGGGTTGCCAAGCTTACAACTTATTACGAGTTTCCGAAATACCAGCAAATATTTTTTCACCCAATCTTGATGATACTTGGTGGTAATGATCAGTACAGAAATCCCACTTGGCTCACCAAATTTTGTTCTTCTAGGTTGATGCGTTCTTCTAGAGTATCAATTTTTATATTTAGGTTTCCCTCTTTTATCTCCTATATAGATAGATAAATTTGGAACTCTAAATCCAACATGGTTCCTAGTAGCTCTTTGAAAGGTGACAAAATAAAGGAGTTCTCATTTTTGTCTCTATTGTTTGTTTCCTCTTCAAGTAGCCCTAGACACAGACTGAGGAAAAGCACTTTCATTGAGAGGGGTTGCCAAGCTTCTAAGAATTAACGAGTTTCCGAAATACGAGCAAACACTTTTTCACCCAATCTTTTGATACTTGGTGGTAATGATCAGTACATAAATCCCACTTGGCTCACCAAATTTTGTTCTTCTAGGTTGAAGCGTTCGTCTACAGTATCAGTTTTTATATTTAGGTTTCCCTCTGTTCTCTCCTATATAGATAGATTAATTTGGAAGTCTAAATCCAACATGGTTCGTAGTAGCTCTTTGAAACTTGACAAAATAAAGGAGATCTCAGTTTTGTCTCTATGGTTTGTTTCCTCTTCAAGTAGCCCTAGGCACAGACTGTGGAAAAGCAATTTTTATTGAGAGGGGTTGCCAGGATTCTAAGAATTAACGAGTTTCCAAAATACCAGCAAATATTTTTTCTCCCAATCTTGATGATACTTGGTGGTAATGATCAGTACACAAATCCCACTTGGCTCACCAAATTTTGTTCTTCTAGGTTGAAGCGTTCGTCTACAGTAGCAGTTTTTATATTTAGGTTTCCCTCTGTTCTCTCCTATATAGATAGATGAATTTGGAACTCTAAATCCAACATGGTTCGTAGTAGCTCTTGGAAACTTGACAAAATAAAGGAGATCTCAGTTTAGTCTCTATGGTTTGTTTCCTCTTCAAGTAGCCGTAGGCACAGACTGTGGAAAAGTTATTTCATTGAGAGGGGTTGCTAAGCTTCAAAGAATTAACGCTTTTCCGAAATACCAGCAAATATTTTTTCTCCCAATCTTGATGATACTTGGTGGTAATGATCAGTACACAAATCCCACTTGGCTCACCTAATTTTGTTCTTCTAGGTTGAAGCGTTCGTCTACAGTAGCAGTTTTTATATTTAGGTTTCCCTCTGTTCTCTCCTATATAGATAGATGAATTTGGAACTCGAAAACCAACACGGTTCGTAGTAGCTGTATGAAACTTGACAAAATAAAGGAGATCTCAGTTTTGTCTCTATGGTTTGTTTCCTCTTCAAGTAGCCCTAGACACAGACTGTGGAAAAGCAATTTCATTGAGAGGGGTTGCCAGGATTCTAAGAATTAACGAGTTTCCGAAATACCAGCAAATATTTTTTCTCCCAATCTTGATGATACTTGGTGGTAATGATCAGTACACAAATCCCACTTGGCTCACCAAATTTTGTTCTTCTAGGTTGAAGCATTCGTCTACAGTATCAGTTTTTATATTTAGGTTTCCCTCTGTTCTCTCCTATATAGATAGATGAATTTGGAACTCTAAATCCAACATGGTTCGTAGTAGCTCTTGGAAACTTGACAAAATAAAGGAGATCTCAGTTTAGTCTCTATGGTTTGTTTCCTCTTCAAGTAGCCGTAGGCACAGACTGTGGAAAAGTTATTTCATTGAGAGGGGTTGCTAAGCTTCAAAGAATTAACGAGTTTCCGAAATACCAGCAAATATTTTTTCTCCCAATCTTGATGATACTTGGTGGTAATGATCAGTACACAAATCCCACTTGGCTCACCTAATTTTGTTCTTCTAGGTTGAAGCGTTCGTCTACAGTAGCAGTTTTTATATTTAGGTTTCCCTCTGTTCTCTCCTATATAGATAGATGAATTTGGAACTCGAAAACCAACACGGTTCGTAGTAGCTGTATGAAACTTGACAAAATAAAGGAGATCTCAGTTTTGTCTCTATGGTTTGTTTCCTCTTCAAGTAGCCCTAGACACAGACTGTGGAAAAGCAATTTCATTGAGAGGGGTTGCCAGGATTCTAAGAATTAACGAGTTTCCGAAATACCAGCAAATATTTTTTCTCCCAATCTTGATGATACTTGGTGGTAATGATCAGTACACAAATCCCACTTGGCTCACCAAATTTTGTTCTTCTAGGTTGATGCGTTCTTCTAGAGTATCAATTTTTATATTTAGGTTTCCCTCTTTTATCTCCTATATAGATAGATAAATTTGGAACTCTAAATCCAACATGGTTCCTAGTAGCTCTTTGAAAGGTGACAAAATAAAGGAGTTCTCAGTTTTGTCTCTATTGTTTGTTTCCTCTTCAAGTAGCCCTAGACACAGACTGAGGAAAAGCACTTTCATTGAGAGGGGTTGCCAAGCTTCTAAGAATTAACGAGTTTCCGAAATACGAGCAAACACTTTTTCACCCAATCTTTTGATACTTGGTGGTAATGATCAGTACATAAATCCCACTTGGCTCACCAAATTTTGTTCTTCTAGGTTGAAGCGTTCGTCTACAGTATCAGTTTTTATATTTAGGTTTCCCTCTGTTCTCTCCTATATAGATAGATTAATTTGGAAGTCTAAATCCAACATGGTTCGTAGTAGCTCTTTGAAACTTGACAAAATAAAGGAGATCTCAGTTTTGTCTCTATGGTTTGTTTCCTCTTCAAGTAGCCCTAGGCACAGACTGTGGAAAAGCAATTTTTATTGAGAGGGGTTGCCAGGATTCTAAGAATTAACGAGTTTCCGAAATACCAGCAAATATTTTTTCTCCCAATCTTGATGATACTTGGTGGTAATGATCAGTACACAAATCCCACTTGGCTCACCAAATTTTGTTCTTCTAGGTTGAAGCGTTCGTCTACAGTAGCAGTTTTTATATTTAGGTTTCCCTCTGTTCTCTCCTATATAGATAGATGAATTTGGAACTCGAAAACCAACACGGTTCGTAGTAGCTGTATGAAACTTGACAAAATAAAGGAGATCTCAGTTTTGTCTCTATGGTTTGTTTCCTCTTCAAGTAGCCCTAGACACAGACTGTGGAAAAGCAATTTCATTGAGAGGGGTTGCCAGGATTCTAAGAATTAACGAGTTTCCGAAATACCAGCAAATATTTTTTCTCCCAATCTTGATGATACTTGGTGGTAATGATCAGTACACAAATCCCACTTGGCTCACCAAATTTTGTTCTTCTAGGTTGAAGCATTCGTCTACAGTATCAGTTTTTATATTTAGGTTTCCCTCTTTTATCTCCTATATAGATAGATGAATTTGGAACTCTAAATCCAACATGGTTCGTAGTAGCTCTTTGAAACGTGACAAAATAAAGGAGTTCTCAGTTTTGTCTCTATTGTTTGTTTCCTCTTCAAGTAGCCCTAGACACAGACTGAGGAAAAGCACTTTCATTGAGAGGGGTTGCCTAGCTTCTAAGAATTAATGAGTTTCCGAAACACGAGCAAACACTTTTTCACCCAATCTTTTGATACTTGGTGGTAATGATCAGTACATAAATCCCACTTGGCTCCCAAATTTTGTTCTTCTAGGTTGAAGCGTTCGTCTACAGTATCAGTTTTTATATTTAGGTTTCCCTCTGTTCTCTCCTATATAGATAGATGAATTTGGAAGTCTAAATTCAACATGGTTCGTAGTAGCTCTTTGAAACTTGACAAAATAAAGGAGTTCTCAGTTTTGTCTCTACGGTTTGTTTCCTCTTCCAGTAGCCCTAAGCAGAAACTGTGGAAAAGCACTTTTATTGAAAGGTGTTGCCAAGCTTACAACTTATTACGAGTTTGCGAAATACCAGCAAATATTTTTTCACCCAATCTTGATGATACTTGGTGGTAATGATCAGTACACAAATCCCACTTGGCTCACCAAATTTTGTTCTTCTAGGTTGAAGCGTTCGTCTGCAGTAGCAGTTTTTATATTTAGGTTTCCCTCTGTTCTCTCCTATATAGATAGATGAATTTGGAACTCTAAATCCAACATGGTTTGTAGTAGCTCTTGGAAACTTAACAAAATAAAGGAGATATCAGTTTAGTCTCTATGGTTTGTTTCCTCTTCAAGTAGCCCTAGGCACAGACTGTGGAAAAGCAATTTCATTGAGAGGGGTGCAAAGCTTCTAAGAATTAACGAGTTTCCAAAATACCAGCAAATATTTTTTCACCCAATCTTGATGATACTTGGTGGTAATGATCAGTACACAAATCCCACTTGGCTCACCAAATTTTGTTCTTCTAGGTTGATGCGTTCTTCTACAGTATCAGTTTTTATATTTAGGTTTCCCTCTTTTATCTCCTATATAGATAGATGAATTTGGAACTCTAAATCCAACATGGTTCGTAGTAGCTATTTGAAACTTGACAAAATAAAGGAGTTCTCAGTTTTGTCTCTATGGTTTGTTTCCTCTTCCAGTAGCCCTAAGCAAAAACTGTGGAAAAGCACTAATATTGAAAGGGGTTGCCAAGCTTACAACTTATTACGAGTTTGCGAAATACCAGCAAATATTTTTTCACCCAATCTTGATGATACTTGGTGGTAATGATCAGTACACAAATCCCACTTGGCTCACCAAATTTTGTTCTTCTAGGTTGAAGCGTTCGTCTACAGTAGCAGTTTTTATATTTAGGTTTCCCTCTGTTCTCTCCTATATAGATAGAAGAATTTGGAACTCTAAATCCAACATGGTTCGTAGTAGCTCTTGGAAACTTGACAAAATGAAGGAGTTCTCAGTTTTGTCTCTATGGTTTGTTTCCTTTTCAAGTAGCTCCATGCACAGACTGTGGAAAAGCACTTTCATATAGAGGGGCTGCCAAGCTTCTAAGAATAAAGGATTTTCGATATTCCAGCAAATATTTTTTCACCCAATCTTGATGATACTTGGTGGTAATGATCAGTACAGAAATCCCACTTGGCTCACCAAATTTTGTTCTTCTAGGTTGATGCGTTCTTCTAGAGTATCAATTTTTATATTTAGGTTTCCCTCTTTTATCTCCTATATAGATAGATAAATTTGGAACTCTAAATCCAACATGGTTCCTAGTAGCTCTTTGAAAGGTGACAAAATAAAGGAGTTCTCAGTTTTGTCTCTATTGTTTGTTTCCTCTTCAAGTAGCCCTAGACACAGACTGAGGAAAAGCACTTTCATTGAGAGGGGTTGCCAAGCTTCTAAGAATTAACGAGTTTCCGAAATACGAGCAAACACTTTTTCACCCAATCTTTTGATACTTGGTGGTAATGATCAGTACATAAATCCCACTTGGCTCACCAAATTTTGTTCTTCTAGGTTGAAGCGTTCGTCTACAGTATCAGTTTTTATATTTAGGTTTCCCTCTGTTCTCTCCTATATAGATAGATTAATTTGGAAGTCTAAATCCAACATGGTTCGTAGTAGCTCTTTGAAACTTGACAAAATAAAGGAGATCTCAGTTTTGTCTCTATGGTTTGTTTCCTCTTCAAGTAGCCCTAGGCACAGACTGTGGAAAAGCAATTTTTATTGAGAGGGGTTGCCAGGATTCTAAGAATTAACGAGTTTCCGAAATACCAGCAAATATTTTTTCTCCCAATCTTGATGATACTTGGTGGTAATGATCAGTACACAAATCCCACTTGGCTCACCAAATTTTGTTCTTCTAGGTTGAAGCGTTCGTCTACAGTAGCAGTTTTTATATTTAGGTTTCCCTCTGTTCTCTCCTATATAGATAGATGAATTTGGAACTCTAAATCCAACATGGTTCGTAGTAGCTCTTGGAAACTTGACAAAATAAAGGAGATCTCAGTTTAGTCTCTATGGTTTGTTTCCTCTTCAAGTAGCCGTAGGCACAGACTGTGGAAAAGTTATTTCATTGAGAGGGGTTGCTAAGCTTCAAAGAATTAACGAGTTTCCGAAATACCAGCAAATATTTTTTCTCCCAATCTTGATGATACTTGGTGGTAATGATCAGTACACAAATCCCACTTGGCTCACCTAATTTTGTTCTTCTAGGTTGAAGCGTTCGTCTACAGTAGCAGTTTTTATATTTAGGTTTCCCTCTGTTCTCTCCTATATAGATAGATGAATTTGGAACTCGAAAACCAACACGGTTCGTAGTAGCTGTATGAAACTTGACAAAATAAAGGAGATCTCAGTTTTGTCTCTATGGTTTGTTTCCTCTTCAAGTAGCCCTAGACACAGACTGTGGAAAAGCAATTTCATTGAGAGGGGTTGCCAGGATTCTAAGAATTAACGAGTTTCCGAAATACCAGCAAATATTTTTTCTCCCAATCTTGATGATACTTGGTGGTAATGATCAGTACACAAATCCCACTTGGCTCACCAAATTTTGTTCTTCTAGGTTGAAGCATTCGTCTACAGTATCAGTTTTTATATTTAGGTTTCCCTCTGTTCTCTCCTATATAGATAGATGAATTTGGAACTCTAAATCCAACATGGTTCGTAGTAGCTCTTGGAAACTTGACAAAATAAAGGAGATCTCAGTTTAGTCTCTATGGTTTGTTTCCTCTTCAAGTAGCCGTAGGCACAGACTGTGGAAAAGTTATTTCATTGAGAGGGGTTGCTAAGCTTCAAAGAATTAACGAGTTTCCGAAATACCAGCAAATATTTATTCTCCCAATCTTGATGATACTTGGTGGTAATGATCAGTACACAAATCCCATTGGCTCACCTAATTTTGTTCTTCTAGGTTGAAGCGTTCGTCTACAGTATCAGTTTTTATATTTAGGTTTCCCTCTGTTCTCTCCTATATAGATAGATGAATTTGGAACTCGAAAACCAACACGGTTCGTAGTAGCTGTATGAAACTTGACAAAATAAAGGAGATCTCAGTTTTGTCTCTATGGTTTGTTTCCTCTTCAAGTAGCCCTAGACACAGACTGTGGAAAAGCAATTTCATTGAGAGGGGTTGCCAGGATTCTAAGAATTAACGAGTTTCCGAAATACCAGCAAATATTTTTTCTCCCAATCTTGATGATACTTGGTGGTAATGATCAGTACACAAATCCCACTTGGCTCACCAAATTTTGTTCTTCTAGGTTGATGCGTTCTTCTAGAGTATCAATTTTTATATTTAGGTTTCCCTCTTTTATCTCCTATATAGATAGATAAATTTGGAACTCTAAATCCAACATGGTTCCTAGTAGCTCTTTGAAAGGTGACAAAATAAAGGAGTTCTCAGTTTTGTCTCTATTGTTTGTTTCCTCTTCAAGTAGCCCTAGACACAGACTGAGGAAAAGCACTTTCATTGAGAGGGGTTGCCAAGCTTCTAAGAATTAATGAGTTTCCGAAATATGAGCAAACACTTTTTCACCCAATCTTTTGATACTTGGTGGTAATGATCAGTACATAAATCCCACTTGGCTCACCAAATTTTGTTCTTCTAGGTTGAAGCGTTCGTCTACAGTATCAGTTTTTATATTTAGGTTTCCCTCTGTTCTCTCCTATATAGATAGATTAATTTGGAAGTCTAAATCCAACATGGTTCGTAGTAGCTCTTTGAAACTTGACAAAATAAAGGAGATCTCAGTTTTGTCTCTATGGTTTGTTTCCTCTTCAAGTAGCCCTAGGCACAGACTGTGGAAAAGCAATTTTTATTGAGAGGGGTTGCCAGGATTCTAAGAATTAACGAGTTTCCGAAATACCAGCAAATATTTTTTCTCCCAATCTTGATGATACTTGGTGGTAATGATCAGTACACAAATCCCACTTGGCTCACCAAATTTTGTTCTTCTAGGTTGAAGCGTTCGTCTACAGTAGCAGTTTTTATATTTAGGTTTCCCTCTGTTCTCTCCTATATAGATAGATGAATTTGGAACTCTAAATCCAACATGGTTCGTAGTAGCTCTTGGAAACTTGACAAAATAAAGGAGATCTCAGTTTAGTCTCTATGGTTTGTTTCCTCTTCAAGTAGCCGTAGGCACAGACTGTGGAAAAGTTATTTCATTGAGAGGGGTTGCTAAGCTTCAAAGAATTAACGAGTTTCCGAAATACCAGCAAATATTTTTTCACCCAATCTTGATGATACTTGGTGGTAATGATCAGTACACAAATCCCACTTGGCTCACCTAATTTTGTTCTTCTAGGTTGAAGCGTTCGTCTACAGTAGCAGTTTTTATATTTAGGTTTCCCTCTGTTCTCTCCTATATAGATAGATGAATTTGGAACACGAAAACCAACACGGTTCGTAGTAGCTGTATGAAACTTGACAAAATAAAGGAGATCTCAGTTTTGTCTCTATGGTTTGTTTCCTCTTCAAGTAGCCCTAGACACAGACTGTGGAAAGCAATTTCATTGAGAGGGGTTGCCAGGATTCTAAGAATTAACGAGTTTCCGAAATACCAGCAAATATTTTTTCTCCCAATCTTGATGATACTTGGTGGTAATGATCAGTACACAAATCCCACTTGGCTCACCAAATTTTGTTCTTCTAGGTTGAAGCATTCGTCTACAGTATCAGTTTTTATATTTAGGTTTCCCTCTTTTATCTCCTATATAGATAGATGAATTTGGAACTCTAAATCCAACATGGTTCGCAGTAGCTCTTTGAAACGTGACAAAATAAAGGAGTTCTCAGTTTTGTCTCTATTGTTTGTTTCCTCTTCAAGTAGCCCTAGACACAGACTGAGGAAAAGCACTGTCATTGAGAGGGGTTGCCTAGATTCTAAGAATTAATGAGTTTCCGAAACACGAGCAAACACTTTTTTACACAATCTTTTGATACTTGGTGGTAATGATCAGTACATAAATCCCACTTGGCTCCCAAATTTTGTTCTTCTAGGTTGAAGCGTTCGTCTACAGTATCAGTTTTTATATTTAGGTTTTCCTCTGTTCTCTCCTATATAGATAGATGAATTTGGAAGTCTAAATCCAACATGGTTCGTAGTAGCTCTTTGAAACTTGAAAAAATAAAGGAGTTCTCAGTTTTGTCTCTACGGTTTGTTTCCTCTTCCAGTAGCCCTAAGCAGAAACTGTGGAAAAGCACTTTTATTGAAAGGTGTTGCCAAGCTTACAACTTATTACGAGTTTGCGAAATACCAGCAAATATTTTTTCACCCAATCTTGATGATACTTGGTGGTAATGATCAGTGCACAAATCCCACTTGGCTCACCAAATTTTGTTCTTCTAGGTTGAAGCGTTCGTCTACAGTAGCAGTTTTTATATTTAGGTTTCCCTCTGTTCTCTCCTATATAGATAGATGAATTTGGAACTCGAAAACCAACACGGTTCGTAGTAGCTGTATGAAACTTGACAAAATAAAGGAGATCTCAGTTTTGTCTCTATGGTTTGTTTCCTCTTCAAGTAGCCCTAGACACAGACTGTGGAAAAGCAATTTCATTGAGAATGGTTGCCAGGATTCTAAGAATTAACGAGTTTCCGAAATACCAGCAAATATTTTTTCTCCCAATCTTGATGATACTTGGTGGTAATGATCAGTACACAAATCCCACTTGGCTCAAAAAATTTTGTTCTTCTAGGTTGAAGCATTCGTCTAAAGTATCAGTTTTTATATTTAGGTTTCCCTCTTTTATCTCCTATATAGATAGATGAATTTGGAACTCTAAATCCAACATGGTTCGTAGTAGCTCTTTGAAACGTGACAAAATAAAGGAGTTCTCAGTTTTGTCTCTATTGTTTGTTTCCTCTTCAAGTAGCCCTAGACACAGACTGAGGAAAAGCACTTTCATTGAGAGGGGTTGCCTAGCTTCTAAGAATTAATGAGTTTCCGAAACACGAGCAAACACTTTTTCACCCAATCTTTTGATACTTGGTGGTAATGATCAGTACATAAATCCCACTTGGCTCCCAAATTTTGTTCTTCTAGGTTGAAGCGTTCGTCTACAGTATCAGTTTTTATATTTAGGTTTCCCTCTGTTCTCTCCTATATAGATAGATGAATTTGGAAGTCTAAATTCAACATGGTTCGTAGTAGCTCTTTGAAACTTGACAAAATAAAGGAGTTCTCAGTTTTGTCTCTACGGTTTGTTTCCTCTTCCAGTAGCCCTAAGCAGAAACTGTGGAAAAGCACTTTTATTGAAAGGTGTTGCCAAGCTTACAACTTATTACGAGTTTGCGAAATACCAGCAAATATTTTTTCACCCAATCTTGATGATACTTGGTGGTAATGATCAGTACACAAATCCCACTTGGCTCACCAAATTTTGTTCTTCTAGGTTGAAGCGTTCGTCTGCAGTAGCAGTTTTTATATTTAGGTTTCCCTCTGTTCTCTCCTATATAGATAGATGAATTTGGAACTCTAAATCCAACATGGTTTGTAGTAGCTCTTGGAAACTTAACAAAATAAAGGAGATATCAGTTTAGTCTCTATGGTTTGTTTCCTCTTCAAGTAGCCCTAGGCACAGACTGTGGAAAAGCAATTTCATTGAGAGGGGTGCAAAGCTTCTAAGAATTAACGAGTTTCCAAAATACCAGCAAATATTTTTTCACCCAATCTTGATGATACTTGGTGGTAATGATCAGTACACAAATCCCACTTGGCTCACCATATTTTGTTCTTCTAGGTTGATGCGTTCTTCTACAGTATCAGTTTTTATATTTAGGTTTCCCTCTGTTCTCTCCTATATAGGTAGATGAATTTGGAACTCTAAATCCAACATGGTTTGTAGTAGCTCTTGGAAACTTGACAAAATAAAGGAGATCTCAGTTTAGTCTCTATGGTTTGTTTCCTCTTCAAGTAACCCTAGGCACAGACTGTGGAAAAGCAATTTCATTGAGAGTTGTTGCCAAGCTTCTAAGAATTAACGAGTTTCCGAAATACCAGCAAATATATTTTCACCCAATCTTGATGATACTTGGTGGTAATGATCAGTACACAAATCCCATTTGGCTCACCAAATTTTGTTCTTCTAGGTTTATGCGTTCTTCTACAGTATCAGTTTTTATATTTAGGTTTCCCTCTTTTATCTCCTATATAGATAGATGAATTTGGAACTCTAAATCCAACATGGTTCGTAGTAGCTATTTGAAACTTGACAAAATATAGGAGTTCTCAGTTTTGTCTCTATGGTTAGTTTCCTCTTCCAGTAGCCCTAAGCAAAAACTGTGGAAAAGCACTAATATTGAAAGGGGTTGCCAAGCTTACAACTTATTACGAGTTTCCGAAATACCAGCAAATATTTTTTCACCCAATCTTGATGATACTTGGTGGTAATGATCAGTACAGAAATCCCACTTGGCTCACCAAATTTGGTTCTTCTAGGTTGATGCGTTCTTCTAGAGTATCAATTTTTATATTTAGGTTTCCCTCTTTTATCTCCTATATAGATAGATAAATTTGGAACTCTAAATCCAACATGGTTCCTAGTAGCTCTTTGAAAGGTGACAAAAAAAGGAGTTCTCAGTTTTGTCTCTATTGTTTGTTTCCTCTTCAAGTAGCCCTAGACACAGACTGAGGAAAAGCACTTTCATTGAGAGGGGTTGCCAAGCTTCTAAGAATTAACGAGTTTCTGAAATACGAGCAAACACTTTTTCACCCAATCTTTTGATACTTGGTGGTAATGATCAGTACATAAATCCCACTTGGCTCACCAAATTTTTGTTCTTCTAGGTTGAGGCGTTCGTCTACAGTATCAGTTTTTATATTTAGGTTTCCCTCTGTTCTCTCCTATATAGATAGATTAATTTGGAAGTCTAAATCCAACATGGTTCATAGTAGCTCTTTGAAACTTGACAAAATAAAGGAGATCTCAGTTTTGTCTCTATGGTTTGTTTCCTCTTCAAGTAGCCCTAGGCACAGACTGTGGAAAAGCAATTTTTATTGAGAGGGGTTGCCAGGATTCTAAGAATTAACGAGTTTCCGAAATACCAGCAAATATTTTTTCTCCCAATCTTGATGATATTTGGTGGTAATGATCAGTACACAAATCCCACTTGGCTCACCAAATTTTGTTCTTCTAGGTTGAAGCATTCGTCTACAGTAGCAGTTTTTATATTTAGGTTTCCCTCTGTTCTCTCCTATATAGATAGATGAATTTGGAACTCTAAATCCAACATGGTTCGTAGTAGCTCTTGGAAACTTGACAAAATAAAGGAGATCTCAGTTTAGTCTCTATGGTTTGTTTCCTCTTCAAGTAGCCCTAGGCACAGACTGTGGAAAAGCAATTTCATTGAGAGGGGTTGCCAAGCTTCTAAGAATTAACGAGTTTCCGAAATACCAGCAAATATTTTTTAACCCAATCTTGATGATACTTGGTGGTAATGATCAGTACACAAATCCCACTTGGCTCACCAAATTTTGTTCTTCTAGGTTGAAGCGTTCGTCTACAGTAGCAGATTTTATATTTAGGTTTCCCTCTGTTCTCTCCTATATAGATAGATGAATTTGGAACTCTAAATCCAACATGGTTCGTAGTAGCTCTTGGAAACTTGACAAAATAAAGGAGATCTCAGTTTAGTCTCTATGGTTTGTTTCCTCTTCAAGTAGCCTAGTCACAGAATGTGGAAAAGTAATTTCATTGAGAGGGGTTGCCAAGCTTCTAAGAATTAACGAGTTTCCGAAATACCAGCAAATATTTTTTCACCCAATCTTGATGATACTTGGTGGTAATGATCAGTACACAAATCCCACTTGGCTCACCTAATTTTCTTCTTCTAGGTTGAAGCATTCGTCTACAGTAGCAGTTTTTATATTTAGGTTTCCCTCTGTTCTCTCCTATATAGATAGATGAATTTGGAACTCGAAAAACAACACGGTTCGTAGTAGCTGTATGAAACTTGACAAAATAAAGGAGATCTCAGTTTTGTCTCTATGGTTTGTTTCCTCTTCAAGTAGCCCTAGACACAGACTGTGGAAAAGCAATTTCATTGAGAGGGGTTGCCAGGATTCTAAGAATTAACGAGTTTCCGAAATACCAGCAAATATTTTTTCTCCCAATCTTGATGATACTTGGTGGTAATGATCAGTACACAAATCCCACTTGGCTCACCAAATTTTGTTCTTCTAGGTTGAAGCATTCGTCTACAGTATCAGTTTTTATATTTAGGTTTCCCTCTTTTATCTCCTATATAGATAGATGAATTTGGAACTCTAAATCCAACATGGTTCGTAGTAGCTCTTTGAAACGTGACAAAATAAAGGAGTTCTCAGTTCTGTCTCTATTGTTTGTTTCCTCTTCAAGTAGCCCTAGACACAGACTGAGGAAAAGCACTTTCATTGAGAGGGGTTGCCTAGCTTCTAAGAATTAATGAGTTTCCGAAACACGAGCAAACACTTTTTCACCCAATCTTTTGATACTTGGTGGTAATGATCAGTACATAAATCCCACTTGGCTCCCAAATTTTGTTCTTCTAGGTTGAAGCGTTCGTCTACAGTATCAGTTTTTATATTTAGGTTTCCCTCTGTTCTCTCCTATATAGATAGATGAATTTGGAAGTCTAAATCCAACATGGTTCGTAGTAGCTCTTTGAAACTTGACAAAATAAAGGAGTTCTCAGTTTTGGCTCTACGGTTTGTTTCCTCTTCCAGTAGCCCTAAGCAGAAACTGTGGAAAAGCACTTTTATTGAAAGGTGTTGCCAAGCTTACAACTTATTACGAGTTTGCGAAATACCAGCAAATATTTTTTCACCCAATCTTGATGATACTTGGTGGTAATGATCAGTACACAAATCCCACTTGGCTCACCAAATTTTGTTCTTCTAGGTTGAAGCGTTCGTCTACAGTAGCAGTTTTATATTTAGGTTTCCCTCTGTTCTCTCCTATATAGATAGATGAATTTGGAACTCTAAATCCAACATGGTTTGTAGTAGCTCTTGGAAACTTAACAAAATAAAGGAGATATCAGTTTAGTCTCTATGGTTTGTTTCCTCTTCAAGTAGCCCTAGGCACAGACTGTGGAAAAGCAATTTCATTGAGAGGGGTGCAAAGCTTCTAAGAATTAACGAGTTTCCAAAATACCAGCAAATATTTTTTCACCAAATCTTGATGATACTTGGTGGTAATGATCAGTACACAAATCCCACTTGGCTCACCAAATTTTGTTCTTCTAGGTTGATGCGTTCTTCTACAGTATCAGTTTTTATATTTAGGTTTCCCTCTGTTCTCTCCTATATAGATAGATGAATTTGGAACTCTAAATCCAACATGGTTTGTAGTAGCTCTTGGAAACTTGACAAAATAAAGGAGATCTCAGTTTAGTCTCTATGGTTTGTTTCCTCTTCAAGTAACCCTAGGCACAGACTGTGGAAAAGCAATTTCATTGAGAGGGGTTGCCAAGCTTCTAAGAATTAACGAGTTTCGAAATACCAGCAAATATATTTTCACCCAATCTTGATGATACTTGGTGGTAATGATCA
>NW_027517532.1:0-42417 GCF_048772815.1 Callospermophilus lateralis | reverse complement strand
CACTTGGCTGCCCAACTTTCACTCTTCTAGGTTCAAGCGTTCGTTTCCAGTAAAAGTTTGAATTTTTAGGTTTCACTCTGTTTTCTGCTATATAGATAGATGTGTTTGAAACTCTAAATCAAACACGGTTTGTGCTAGCTCCGTGAAACTTGACAAAATGAAGTAGTTCTAAGTTCTATCTCTATGGTTTGTTTCCTCTTGAAGTACCCCATGCAGAGACTGGCAAAGAACACTTTCGTTTAAAAGGGGTTGCCAAGCTTCCAAAAAACTACTAGTTTGCTGAAATCTCAGCAACCATTTTTTCACCAAATCTTGATGATACTTGGTGGTAATGATCAGTTCACTAAGCCCACTTGGCTGCCCAATTTTCACTCTTCTAGGTTCAAGCGTTCGTTTCCAGTAACACTTTGAATTTTTAGGTTTCACTCTGTTTTCTGCTATATAGATAGATGTGTTTGAAAGTATAAATCAAACACGGTTTGTGCTAGCTCCTTGAAACTTGACCAAATGAAGTAGTTCTAAGTTCTATCTCTATGGTTTGTTTCCTCTTGAAGTACCCCATGCAGAGACTGGCGAAAAACACTTTCGTTTTAAAGGGGTTGCCAAGCTTCCAAAAAACTACTAGTTTGCTGAAATCTCAGCAAACATTTTTTCACCAAATCTTGATGATACTTGGTGGTAATGATCAGTTCACTAAGCCCACTTGGCTGCCCAACTTTCACTCCTCTAGGTTCAAGCGTTCGTTTCCAGTAACACTTTGAATTTTTAGGTTTCACTCTGTTTTCTGCTATATAGATAGATGTGTTTGAAACTCTAAATCAAACACGGTTTGTGCTAGCTCCGTGAAACTTGACAAAATGAAGTAGTTCTAAGTTCTATCTCTATGGTTTGTTTCCTCTTGAAGTACCCCATGCAGAGACTGGCGAAGAACACTTTCGTTTGAAAGGGGTTGCCAAGCTTCCAAAAAACTACTAGTTTGCTGAAATCTCAGCAAACATTTTTTCACAAATATTGATGATACTTGGTGGTAATGATCAGTTCACTAATCCCACTTGGCTGCCCAACTTTCACTCTTCTAGTTCAAGCGTTCGTTTCCAGTAACAGTTTGAATTTTTAGGTTTCACTCTGTTTTCTGCTATATAGATAGATGTGTTTGAAACTCTAAATCAAACACGGTTTGTGCTAGCTCCGTGAAACTTGACAAAATGAAGTAGTTCTAAGTTCTATCTCTATGGTTTGTTTCCTCTTGAAGTACCCCATGCAGAGACTGGCGAAGAACACTTTCGTTTGAAAGGGGTTGCCAAGCCTCCAAAAAACTACTAGTTTGCTGAAATCTCAGCAAACATTTTTTCACCAAATATTGATGATACTTGGTGGTAATGATCAGTTCACTAATCCCACTTGGCTGCCGAACTTTCACTCTTCTAGGTTCAAGCGTTCGTTTCCAGTAACAGTTTGAATTTTTAGGTTTCACTCTGTTTTCTGCTATATAGATAGATGTGTTTGAAACTCTAAATCAAACACGGTTTGTGCTAGCTCCGTGAAACTTGACAAAATGAAGTAGTTCTAAGTTCTATCTCTATGGTTTGTTTCCTCTTGAAGTACGCCATGCAGAGACTGGCAAAGAACACTTTCGTTTGAAAGGGGTTGCCAAGCTTCCAAAAAACTGCTAGTTTGCTGAAATCTCAGCAACCATTTTTTCACCAAATCTTGATGATACTTGGTGGTAATGATCAGTTCACTAAGCCCACTTGGCTGCCCAATTTTCACTCTTCTAGGTTCAAGCGTTCGTTTCCAGTAACACTTTCAATTTTTAGGTTTCACTCTGTTTTCTGCTATATAGATAGATGTGTTTGAAAGTATAAATCAAACACGGTTTGTGCTAGCTCCTTGAAACTTGACAAAATGAAGTAGTTCTAAGTTCTATTTCTTCGGTTTGTTTCCTCCTGAAGTACCCCATGCAGAGACTGGCGAAGAACACTTTCTTTGAAAGGGGTTGCCAAGCATCCAAAAAACTACTAGTTTGCTGAAATCTCAGCAAACATTTTTTCACCAAATCTTGATGATACTTGGTGGTAATGATCAGTTCACTAATCCCACTTGGCTGCCCAACTTTCAATCTTCTAGGTTCAAGCGTTCGTTTCCAGTAACAGTTTGAATTTTTAGGTTTCACTCTGTTTTCTGCTATATAGATAGATGTGTTTGAAACTCTAAATCAAACACGGTTTGTGCTAGCTCCGTGAAACTTGACAAAATGAAGTAGTTCTAAGTTCTATCTCTATGGTTTGTTTCCTCTTGAAGTACCCCATGCAGAGACTGGCGAAGAACACTTTCGTTTGAAAGGGGTTGCCAAGCTTCCAAAAAACTACTAGTTTGCTGAAATCTCAGCAAACATTTTTTCACCAAATCTTGATGATACTTGGTGGTAATGATCAGTTCACTAATCCCACTTGGCTGCCCAACTTTCACTCTTCTAGGTTCAAGCGTTCGTTTCCAGTAAAAGTTTGAATTTTTAGGTTTCACTCTGTTTTCTGCTATATAGATAGATGTGTTTGAAACTCTAAATCAAACACGGTTTGTGCTAGCTCCGTGAAACTTGACAAAATGAAGTAGTTCTAAGTTCTATCTCTATGGTTTGTTTCCTCTTGAAGTACCCCATGCAGAGACTGGCAAAGAACACTTTCGTTTAAAAGGGGTTGCCAAGCTTCCAAAAACTACTAGTTTGCTGAAATCTCAGCAACCATTTTTTCACCAAATCTTGATGATACTTGGTGGTAATGATCAGTTCACTAAGCCCACTTGGCTGCCCAATTTTCACTCTTCTAGGTTCAAGCGTTCGTTTCCAGTAACACTTTGAATTTTTAGGTTTCACTCTGTTTTCTGCTATATAGATAGATGTGTTTGAAAGTATAAATCAAACACGGTTTGTGCTAGCTCCTTGAAACTTGACCAAATGAAGTAGTTCTAAGTTCTATCTCTATGGTTTGTTTCCTCTTGAAGTACCCCATGCAGAGACTGGCGAAAAACACTTTCGTTTTAAAGGGGTTGCCAAGCTTCCAAAAAACTACTAGTTTGCTGAAATCTCAGCAAACATTTTTTCACCAAATCTTGATGATACTTGGTGGTAATGATCAGTTCACTAAGCCCACTTGGCTGCCCAACTTTCACTCCTCTAGGTTCAAGCGTTCGTTTCCAGTAACACTTTGAATTTTTAGGTTTCACTCTGTTTTCTGCTATATAGATAGATGTGTTTGAAACTCTAAATCAAACACGGTTTGTGCTAGCTCCGTGAAACTTGACAAAATGAAGTAGTTCTAAGTTCTATCTCTATGGTTTGTTTCCTCTTGAAGTACCCCATGCAGAGACTGGCGAAGAACACTTTCGTTTGAAAGGGGTTGCCAAGCTTCCAAAAAACTACTAGTTTGCTGAAATCTCAGCAAACATTTTTTCACCAAATATTGATGATACTTGGTGGTAATGATCAGTTCACTAATCCCACTTGGCTGCCCAACTTTCACTCTTCTAGGTTCAAGCGTTCGTTTCCAGTAACAGTTTGAATTTTTAGGTTTCACTCTGTTTTCTGCTATATAGATAGATGTGTTTGAAACTCTAAATCAAACACGGTTTGTGCTAGCTCCGTGAAACTTGACAAAATGAAGTAGTTCTAAGTTCTATCTCTATGGTTTGTTTCCTCTTGAAGTACGCCATGCAGAGACTGTCAAAGAACACTTTCATTTGAAAGGGGTTGCCAAGCTTCCAAAAAACTGCTAGTTTGCTGAAATCTCAGCAACCATTTTTTCACCAAATCTTGATGATACTTGGTGGTAATGATCAGTTCACTAAGCCCACTTGGCTGCCCAATTTTCACTCTTCTAGGTTCAAGCGTTCGTTTCCAGTAACACTTTGAATTTTTAGGTTTCACTCTGTTTTCTGCTATATAGATAGATGTGTTTGAAACTCTAAATCAAACACGGTTTGTGCTAGCTCCTTGAAACTTGACAAAATGAAGTAGTTCTAAGTTCTATCTCTACGGTTTGTTTCCTCCTGAAGTACCCCATGCAGAGACTGGCGAAGAACACTTTCTTTGAAAGGGGTTGCCAAGCATCCAAAAAACTACTAGTTTGCTGAAATCTCAGCAAACATTTTTTCACCAAATCTTGATGATACTTGGTGGTAATGATCAGTTCACTAATCCCACTTGGCTGCCCAACTTTCAATCTTCTAGGTTCAAGCGTTCGTTTCCAGTAACAGTTTGAATTTTTAGGTTTCACTCTGTTTTCTGCTATATAGATAGATGTGTTTGAAACTCTAAATCAAACACGGTTTGTGCTAGCTCCGTGAAACTTGACAAAATGAAGCAGTTCTAAGTTCTATCTCTATGGTTTGTTTCCTCTTGAAGTACCCCATGCAGAGACTGGCAAAGAACACTTTCGTTTGAAAGGGGTTGCCAAGCTTCCAAAAAACTACTAGTTTGCTGAAATCTCAGCAACCATTTTTTCACCAAATCTTGATGATACTTGGTGGTAATGATCAGTTCACTAAGCCCACTTGGCTGCCCAACTTTCACTCCTCTAGGTTCAAGCGTTCGTTTCCAGTAACAGTTTGAATTTTTAGGTTTCACTCTGTTTTCTGCTATATAGATAGATGTGTTTGAAACTCTAAATCAAACACGGTTTGTGCTAGCTCCGTGAAACTTGACAAAATGAAGTAGTTCTAAGTTCTATCTCTATGGTTTGTTTCCTCTTGAAGTACCCCATGAAGAGACTGGCAAAGAACACTTTCGTTTGAAAGGGGTTGCCAAGCTTCCAAAAAACTACTAGTTTGCTGAAATTTCAGCAACCATTTTTTCACCAAATCTTGATGATACTTGGTGGTAATGATCAGTTCACTAAGCCCACTTGGCTGCCCAACTTTCACTCCTCTAGGTTCAAGCGTTCGTTTCCAGTAACAGTTTGAATTTTTAGGTTTCACTCTGTTTTCTGCTATATAGATAGATGTGTTTGAAACTCTAAATCAAACACGGTTTGTGCTAGCTCCGTGAAACTTGACAAAATGAAGTAGTTCTAAGTTCTATCTCTATGGTTTGTTTCCTCTTGAAGTACCCCATGCAGAGACTGGCGAAGAACACTTTCGTTTGAAAGGGGTTGCCAAGCTTCCAAAAAACTACTAGTTTGCTGAAATCTCAGCAAACATTTTTTCACCAAATCTTGATGATACTTGGTGGTAATGATCAGTTCACTAAGCCCACTTGGCTGCCCAATTTTCACTCTTCTAGGTTCAAGCGTTCGTTTCCAGTAACACTTTGAATTTTTAGGTTTCACTCTGTTTTCTGCTATATAGATAGATGTGTTTGAAAGTATAAATCAAACACGGTTTGTGCTAGCTCCTTGAAACTTGACAAAATGAAGTAGTTCTAAGTTCTATCTCTACGGTTTGTTTCCTCCTGAAGTACCCCATGCAGAGACTGGCGAAGAACACTTTCTTTGAAAGGGGTTGCCAAGCATCCAAAAAACTACTAGTTTGCTGAAATCTCAGCAAACATTTTTTCACCAAATCTTGATGATACTTGGTGGTAATGATCAGTTCACTAATCCCACTTGGCTGCCCAACATTCAATCTTCTAGGTTCAAGCGTTCGTTTCCAGTAACAGTTTGAATTTTTAGGTTTCACTCTGTTTTCTGCTATATAGATAGATGTGTTTGAAACTCTAAATCAAACACGGTTTGTGCTAGCTCCGTGAAACTTGACAAAATGAAGTAGTTCTAAGTTCTATCTCTATGGTTTGTTTCCTCTTGAAGTACCCCATGCAGAGACTGGCGAAGAACACTTTCGTTTGAAAGGGGTTGCCAAGCCTCCAAAAAACTACTAGTTTGCTGAAATCTCAGCAAACCTTTTTTCACCAAATATTGATGATACTTGGTGGTAATGATCAGTTCACTAATCCCACTTGGCTGCCCAACTTTCACTCTTCTAGGTTCAAGCGTTCGTTTCCAGTAACAGTTTGAATTTTTAGGTTTCACTCTGTTTTCTGCTATATAGATAGATGTGTTTGAAACTCTAAATCAAACACGGTTTGTGCTAGCTCCGTGAAACTTGACAAAATGAAGTAGTTCTAAGTTCTATCTCTATGGTTTGTTTCCTCTTGAAGTACGCCATGCAGAGACTGGCAAAGAACACTTTCGTTTGAAAGGGGTTGCCAAGCTTCCAAAAAACTGCTAGTTTGCTGAAATCTCAGCAACCATTTTTTCACCAAATCTTGATGATACTTGGTGGTAATGATCAGTTCACTAAGCCCACTTGGCTGCCCAATTTTCACTCTTCTAGGTTCAAGCGTTCGTTTCCAGTAACACTTTCAATTTTTAGGTTTCACTCTGTTTTCTGCTATATAGATAGATGTGTTTGAAAGTATAAATCAAACACGGTTTGTGCTAGCTCCTTGAAACTTGACAAAATGAAGTAGTTCTAAGTTCTATTTCTACGGTTTGTTTCCTCCTGAAGTACCCCATGCAGAGACTGGCGAAGAACACTTTCTTTGAAAGGGGTTGCCAAGCATCCAAAAAACTACTAGTTTGCTGAAATCTCAGCAAACATTTTTTCACCAAATCTTGATGATACTTGGTGGTAATGATCAGTTCACTAATCCCACTTGGCTGCCCAACTTTCAATCTTCTAGGTTCAAGCGTTCGTTTCCAGTAACAGTTTGAATTTTTAGGTTTCACTCTGTTTTCTGCTATATAGATAGATGTGTTTGAAACTCTAAATCAAACACGGTTTGTGCTAGCTCCGTGAAACTTGACAAAATGAAGTAGTTCTAAGTTCTATCTCTATGGTTTGTTTCCTCTTGAAGTACCCCATGCAGAGACTGGCGAAGAACACTTTCGTTTGAAAGGGGTTGCCAAGCTTCCAAAAAACTACTAGTTTGCTGAAATCTCAGCAAACATTTTTTCACCAAATCTTGATGATACTTGGTGGTAATGATCAGTTCACTAATCCCACTTGGCTGCCCAACTTTCACTCTTCTAGGTTCAAGCGTTCGTTTCCAGTAAAAGTTTGAATTTTTAGGTTTCACTCTGTTTTCTGCTATATAGATAGATGTGCTTGAAACTCTAAATCAAACACGGTTTGTGCTAGCTCCGTGAAACTTGACAAAATGAAGTAGTTCTAAGTTCTATCTCTATGGTTTGTTTCCTCTTGAAGTACCCCATGCAGAGACTGGCAAAGAACACTTTCGTTTAAAAGGGGTTGCCAAGCTTCCAAAAAACTACTAGTTTGCTGAAATCTCAGCAACCATTTTTTCACCAAATCTTGATGATACTTGGTGGTAATGATCAGTTCACTAAGCCCACTTGGCTGCCCAATTTTCACTCTTCTAGGTTCAAGCGTTCGTTTCCAGTAACACTTTGAATTTTTAGGTTTCACTCTGTTTTCTGCTATATAGATAGATGTGTTTGAAAGTATAAATCAAACACGGTTTGTGCTAGCTCCTTGAAACTTGACCAAATGAAGTAGTTCTAAGTTCTATCTCTATGGTTTGTTTCCTCTTGAAGTACCCCATGCAGAGACTGGCGAAAAACACTTTCGTTTTAAAGGGGTTGCCAAGCTTCCAAAAAACTACTAGTTTGCTGAAATCTCAGCAAACATTTTTTCACCAAATCTTGATGATACTTGGTGGTAATGATCAGTTCACTAAGCCCACTTGGCTGCCCAACTTTCACTCCTCTAGGTTCAAGCGTTCGTTTCCAGTAACACTTTGAATTTTTAGGTTTCACTCTGTTTTCTGCTATATAGATAGATGTGTTTGAAACTCTAAATCAAACACGGTTTGTGCTAGCTCCGTGAAACTTGACAAAATGAAGTAGTTCTAAGTTCTATCTCTATGGTTTGTTTCCTCTTGAAGTACCCCATGCAGAGACTGGCGAAGAACACTTTCGTTTGAAAGGGGTTGCCAAGCTTCCAAAAAACTACTAGTTTGCTGAAATCTCAGCAAACATTTTTTCACCAAATATTGATGATACTTGGTGGTAATGATCAGTTCACTAATCCCACTTGGCTGCCCAACTTTCACTCTTCTAGGTTCAAGCGTTCGTTTCCAGTAACAGTTTGAATTTTTAGGTTTCACTCTGTTTTCTGCTATATAGATAGATGTGTTTGAAACTCTAAATCAAACACGGTTTGTGCTAGCTCCGTAAAACTTGACAAAATGAAGTAGTTCTAAGTTCTATCTCTATGGTTTGTTTCCTCTTGAAGTACGCCATGCAGAGACTGGCAAAGAACACTTTCATTTGAAAGGGGTTGCCAAGCTTCCAAAAAACTGCTAGTTTGCTGAAATCTCAGCAACCATTTTTTCACCAAATCTTGATGATACTTGGTGGTAATGATCAGTTCACTAAGCCCACTTGGCTGCCCAATTTTCACTCTTCTAGGTTCAAGCGTTCGTTTCCAGTAACACTTTGAATTTTTAGGTTTCACTCTGTTTTCTGCTATATAGATAGATGTGTTTGAAATTCTAAATCAAACACGGTTTGTGCTAGCTCCTTGAAACTTGACAAAATGAAGTAGTTCTAAGTTCTATCTCTACGGTTTGTTTCCTCCTGAAGTACCCCATGCAGAGACTGGCGAAGAACACTTTCTTTGAAAGGGGTTGCCAAGCATCCAAAAAACTACTAGTTTGCTGAAATCTCAGCAAACATTTTTTCACCAAATCTTGATGATACTTGGTGGTAATGATCAGTTCACTAATCCCACTTGGCTGCCCAACTTTCAATCTTCTAGGTTCAAGCGTTCGTTTCCAGTAACAGTTTGAATTTTTAGGTTTCACTCTGTTTTCTGCTATATAGATAGATGTGTTTGAAACTCTAAATCAAACACGGTTTGTGCTAGCTCCGTGAAACTTGACAAAATGAAGTAGTTCTAAGTTCTATCTCTATGGTTTGTTTCCTCTTGAAGTACCCCATGCAGAGACTGGCAAAGAACACTTTCGTTTGAAAGGGGTTGCCAAGCTTCCAAAAAACTACTAGTTTGCTGAAATCTCAGCAACCATTTTTTCACCAAATCTTGATGATACTTGGTGGTAATGATCAGTTCACTAAGCCCACTTGGCTGCCCAACTTTCACTCCTCTAGGTTCAAGCGTTCGTTTCCAGTAACAGTTTGAATTTTTAGGTTTCACTCTGTTTTCTGCTATATAGATAGATGTGTTTGAAACTCTAAATCAAACACGGTTTGTGCTAGCTCCGTGAAACTTGACAAAATGAAGTAGTTCTAAGTTCTATCTCTATGGTTTGTTTCCTCTTGAAGTACCCCATGCAGAGACTGGCGAAGAACACTTTCGTTTGAAAGGGGTTGCCAAGCTTCCAAAAAACTACTAGTTTGCTGAAATCTCAGCAAACATTTTTTCACCAAATCTTGATGATACTTGGTGGTAATGATCAGTTCACTAAGCCCACTTGGCTGCCCAATTTTCACTCTTCTAGGTTCAAGCGTTCGTTTCCAGTAACACTTTGAATTTTTAGGTTTCACTCTGTTTTCTGCTATATAGATAGATGTGTTTGAAAGTATAAATCAAACACGGTTTGTGCTAGCTCCTTGAAACTTGACAAAATGAAGTAGTTCTAAGTTCTATCTCTACGGTTTGTTTCCTCCTGAAGTACCCCATGCAGAGACTGGCGAAGAACACTTTCTTTGAAAGGGGTTGCCAAGCATCCAAAAAACTACTAGTTTGCTGAAATCTCAGCAAACATTTTTTCACCAAATCTTGATGATACTTGGTGGTAATGATCAGTTCACTAATCCCACTTGGCTGCCCAACATTCAATCTTCTAGGTTCAAGCGTTCGTTTCCAGTAACAGTTTGAATTTTTAGGTTTCACTCTGTTTTCTGCTATATAGATAGATGTGTTTGAAACTCTAAATCAAACACGGTTTGTGCTAGCTCCGTGAAACTTGACAAAATGAAGTAGTTCTAAGTTCTATCTCTATGGTTTGTTTCCTCTTGAAGTACCCCATGCAGAGACTGGCGAAGAACACTTTCGTTTGAAAGGGGTTGCCAAGCCTCCAAAAAACTACTAGTTTGCTGAAATCTCAGCAAACATTTTTTCACCAAATATTGATGATACTTGGTGGTAATGATCAGTTCACTAATCCCACTTGGCTGCCCAACTTTCACTCTTCTAGGTTCAAGCGTTCGTTTCCAGTAACAGTTTGAATTTTTAGGTTTCACTCTGTTTCCTGCTATATAGATAGATGTGTTTGAAACTCTAAATCAAACACGGTTTGTGCTAGCTCCGTGAAACTTGACAAAATGAAGTAGTTCTAAGTTCTATCTGTATGGTTTGTTTCCTCTTGAAGTACGCCATGCAGAGACTGGCAAAGAACACTTTCGTTTGAAAGGGGTTGCCAAGCTTCCAAAAAACTGCTAGTTTGCTGAAATCTCAGCAACCATTTTTTCACCAAATCTTGATGATACTTGGTGGTAATGATCAGTTCACTAAGCCCACTTGGCTGCCCAATTTTCACTCTTCTAGGTTCAAGCGTTCGTTTCCAGTAACACTTTCAATTTTTAGGTTTCACTCTGTTTTCTGCTATATAGATAGATGTGTTTGAAAGTATAAATCAAACACGGTTTGTGCTAGCTCCTTGAAACTTGACAAAATGAAGTAGTTCTAAGTTCTATTTCTACGGTTTGTTTCCTCCTGAAGTACCCCATGCAGAGACTGGCGAAGAACACTTTCTTTGAAAGGGGTTGCCAAGCATCCAAAAAACTACTAGTTTGCTGAAATCTCAGCAAACATTTTTTCACCAAATCTTGATGATACTTGGTGGTAATGATCAGTTCACTAATCCCACTTGGCTGCCCAACTTTCAATCTTCTAGGTTCAAGCGTTCGTTTCCAGTAACAGTTTGAATTTTTAGGTTTCACTCTGTTTTCTGCTATATAGATAGATGTGTTTGAAACTCTAAATCAAACACGGTTTGTGCTAGCTCCGTGAAACTTGACAAAATGAAGTAGTTCTAAGTTCTATCTCTATGGTTTGTTTCCTCTTGAAGTACCCCATGCAGAGACTGGCGAAGAACACTTTCGTTTGAAAGGGGTTGCCAAGCTTCCAAAAAACTACTAGTTTGCTGAAATCTCAGCAAACATTTTTTCACCAAATCTTGATGATACTTGGTGGTAATGATCAGTTCACTAATCCCACTTGGCTGCCCAACTTTCACTCTTCTAGGTTCAAGCGGTCGTTTCCAGTAAAAGTTTGAATTTTTAGGTTTCACTCTGTTTTCTGCTATATAGATAGATGTGTTTGAAACTCTAAATCAAACACGGTTTGTGCTAGCTCCGTGAAACTTGACAAAATGAAGTAGTTCTAAGTTCTATCTCTATGGTTTGTTTCCTCTTGAAGTACCCCATGCAGAGACTGGCAAAGAACACTTTCGTTTAAAAGGGGTTGCCAAGCTTCCAAAAAACTACTAGTTTGCTGAAATCTCAGCAACCATTTTTTCACCAAATCTTGATGATACTTGGTGGTAATGATCAGTTCACTAAGCCCACTTGGCTGCCCAATTTTCACTCTTCTAGGTTCAAGCGTTCGTTTCCAGTAACACTTTGAATTTTTAGGTTTCACTCTGTTTTCTGCTATATAGATAGATGTGTTTGAAAGTATAAATCAAACACGGTTTGTGCTAGCTCCTTGAAACTTGACCAAATGAAGTAGTTCTAAGTTCTATCTCTATGGTTTGTTTCCTCTTGAAGTACCCCATGCAGAGACTGGCGAAAAACACTTTCGTTTTAAAGGGGTTGCCAAGCTTCCAAAAAACTACTAGTTTGCTGAAATCTCAGCAAACATTTTTTCACCAAATCTTGATGATACTTGGTGGTAATGATCAGTTCACTAATCCCACTTGGCTGCCCAACTTTCAATCTTCTAGGTTCAAGCGTTCATTTCCAGTAACAGTTTGAATTTTTAGGTTTCAATCTGTTTTCTGCTATATAGATAGATGTGTTTGAAACTCTAAATCAAACACGGTTTGTGCTAGCTCCGTGAAACTTGACAAAATGAAGTAGTTCTAAGTTCTATCTCTATTGTTTGTTTCCTCTTGAAGTACCCCATGCAGAGACTGGCGAAGAACACTTTCGTTTGAAAGGGGTTGCCAAGCTTCCAAAAAACTACTAGTTTGCTGAAATCTCAGCAAACATTTTTTCGCCAAATACTGATGATACTTGGTGGTAATGATCAGTTCACTAATCCCACTTGGCTGCCCAACTTTCACTCTTCTAGGTTCAAGCGTTCGTTTCCAGTAACAGTTTGAATTTTTAGGTTTCACTCTGTTTTCTGCTATATAGATAGATGTGTTTGAAACTCTAAATCAAACACGGTTTGTGCTAGCTCCGTGAAACTTGACAAAATGAAGTAGTTCTAAGTTCTATCTCTATGGTTTGTTTCCTCTTGAAGTACCCCATGCAGAGACTGGCAAAGAACACTTTCGTTTGAAAGGGGTTGCCAAGCTTCCAAAAAACTGCTAGTTTGCTGAAATCTCAGCAACCATTTTTTCACCAAATCTTGATGATACTTGGTGGTAATGATCAGTTCACTAATCCCACTTGGCTGCCCAATTTTCACTCTTCTAGGTTCAAGCGTTCGTTTCCAGTAACACTTTGAATTTTTAGGTTTCACTCTGTTTTCTGCTATATAGATAGATGTGTTTGAAAGTATAAATCAAACACGGTTTGTGCTAGCTCCTTGAAACTTGACCAAATGAAGTAGTTCTAAGTTCTATCTCTATGGTTTGTTTCCTCTTGAAGTACCCCATGCAGAGACTGGCGAAAAACACTTTCGTTTTAAAGGGGTTGCCAAGCTTCCAAAAAACTACTAGTTTGCTGAAATCTCAGCAAACATTTTTTCACCAAATCTTGATGATACTTGGTGGTAATGATCAGTTCACTAAGCCCACTTGGCTGCCCAACTTTCACTCCTCTAGGTTCAAGCGTTCGTTTCCAGTAACACTTTGAATTTTTAGGTTTCACTCTGTTTTCTGCTATATAGATAGATGTGTTTGAAACTCTAAATCAAACACGGTTTGTGCTAGCTCCGTGAAACTTGACAAAATGAAGTAGTTCTAAGTTCTATCTCTATGGTTTGTTTCCTCTTGAAGTACCCCATGCAGAGACTGGCGAAGAACACTTTCGTTTGAAAGGGGTTGCCAAGCTTCCAAAAAACTACTAGTTTGCTGAAATCTCAGCAAACATTTTTTCACCAAATATTGATGATACTTGGTGGTAATGATCAGTTCACTAATCCCACTTGGCTGCCCAACTTTCACTCTTCTAGGTTCAAGCGTTCGTTTCCAGTAACAGTTTGAATTTTTAGGTTTCACTCTGTTTTCTGCTATATAGATAGATGTGTTTGAAACTCTAAATCAAACACGGTTTGTGCTAGCTCCGTAAAACTTGACAAAATGAAGTAGTTCTAAGTTCTATCTCTATGGTTTGTTTCCTCTTGAAGTACGCCATGCAGAGACTGGCAAAGAACACTTTCATTTGAAAGGGGTTGCCAAGCTTCCAAAAAACTGGTAGTTTGCTGAAATCTCAGCAACCATTTTTTCACCAAATCTTGATGATACTTGGTGGTAATGATCAGTTCACTAAGCCCACTTGGCTGCCCAATTTTCACTCTTCTAGGTTCAAGCGTTCGTTTCCAGTAACACTTTGAATTTTTAGTTTTCACTCTGTTTTCTGCTATATAGATAGATGTGTTTGAAACTCTAAATCAAACACGGTTTGTGCTAGCTCCTTGAAACTTGACAAAATGAAGTAGTTCTAAGTTCTATCTCTACGGTTTGTTTCCTCCTGAAGTACCCCATGCAGAGACTGGCGAAGAACACTTTCTTTGAAAGGGGTTGCCAAGCATCCAAAAAACTACTAGTTTGCTGAAATCTCAGCAAACATTTTTTCACCAAATCTTGATGATACTTGGTGGTAATGATCAGTTCACTAATCCCACTTGGCTGCCCAACTTTCAATCTTCTAGGTTCAAGCGTTCGTTTCCAGTAACAGTTTGAATTTTTAGGTTTCACTCTGTTTTCTGCTATAGAGATAGATGTGTTTGAAACTCTAAATCAAACACGGTTTGTGCTAGCTCCGTGAAACTTGACAAAATGAAGTAGTTCTAAGTTCTATCTCTATGGTTTGTTTCCTCTTGAAGTACCCCATGCAGAGACTGGCAAAGAACACTTTCGTTTGAAAGGGGTTGCCAAGCTTCCAAAAAACTACTAGTTTGCTGAAATCTCAGCAACCATTTTTTCACCAAATCTTGATGATACTTGGTGGTAATGATCAGTTCACTAAGCCCACTTGGCTGCCCAACTTTCACTCCTCTAGGTTCAAGCGTTCGTTTCCAGTAACAGTTTGAATTTTTAGGTTTCACTCTGTTTTCTGCTATATAGATAGATGTGTTTGAAACTCTAAATCAAACACGGTTTGTGCTAGCTCCGTGAAACTTGACAAAATGAAGTAGTTCTAAGTTCTATCTCTATGGTTTGTTTCCTCTTGAAGTACCCCATGCAGAGACTGGCGAAGAACACTTTCGTTTGAAAGGGGTTGCCAAGCTTCCAAAAAACTACTAGTTTGCTGAAATCTCAGCAAACATTTTTTCACCAAATCTTGATGATACTTGGTGGTAATGATCAGTTCACTAATCCCACTTGGCTGCCCAACTTTCACTCTTCTAGGTTCAAGCGTTCGTTTCCAGTAACAGTTTGAATTTTTAGGTTTCACTCTGTTTTCTGCTATATAGATAGATGTGTTTGAAACTCTAAATCAAACACGGTTTGTGCTAGCTCCGTGAAACTTGACAAAATGAAGTAGTTCTAAGTTCTATCTCTATGGTTTGTTTCCTCTTGAAGTACGCCATGCAGAGACTGGCAAAGAACACTTTCGTTTGAAAGGGGTTGCCAAGCTTCCAAAAAACTGCTAGTTTGCTGAAATCTCAGCAACCATTTTTTCACCAAATCTTGATGATACTTGGTGGTAATGATCAGTTCACTAAGCCCACTTGGCTGCCCAATTTTCACTCTTCTAGGTTCAAGCGTTCGTTTCCAGTAACACTTTGAATTTTTAGGTTTCACTCTGTTTTCTGCTATATAGATAGATGTGTTTGAAAGTATAAATCAAACACGGTTTGTGCTAGCTCCTTGAAACTTGACAAAATGAAGTACTTCTAAGTTCTATCTCTATGGTTTGTTTCCTCTTGAAGTACCCCATGCAGAGACTGGCGAAAAACACTTTCGATTTAAAGGGGTTGCCAAGCTTCCAAAAAACTACTAGTTTGCTGAAATCTCAGTAAACATTTTTTCACCAAATCTTGATGATACTTGGTGGTAATGATCAGTTCACTAAGCCCACTTGGCTGCCCAACTTTCACTCCTCTAGGTTCAAGCGTTCGTTTCCAGTAACACTTTGAATTTTTAGGTTTCACTCTGTTTTCTGCTATATAGATAGATGTGTTTGAAACTCTAAATCAAACACGGTTTGTGCTAGCTCCGTGAAACTTGACAAAATGAAGTAGTTCTAAGTTCTATCTCTATGGTTTGTTTCCTCTTGAAGTACCCCATGCAGAGACTGGCGAAGAACACTTTCGTTTGAAAGGGGTTGCCAAGCTTCCAAAAAACTACTAGTTTGCTGAAATCTCAGCAAACATTTTTTCACCAAATATTGATGATACTTGGTGGTAATGATCAGTTCACTAATCCCACTTGGCTGCCCAACTTTCACTCTTCTAGTTTCAAGCGTTCGTTTCCAGTAACAGTTTGAATTTTTAGGTTTCACTCTGTTTTCTGCTATATAGATAGATGTGTTTGAAACTCTAAATCAAACACGGTTTGTGCTAGCTCCGTGAAACTTGACAAAATGAAGTAGTTCTAAGTTCTATCTCTATGGTTTGTTTCCTCTTGAAGTACCCCATGCAGAGACTGGCAAAGAACACTTTCGTTTGAAAGGGGTTGCCAAGCTTCCAAAAAACTGCTAGTTTGCTGAAATCTCAGCAACCATTTTTTCACCAAATCTTGATGATACTTGGTGGTAATGATCAGTTCACTAAGCCCACTTGGCTGCCCAATTTTCACTCTTCTAGGTTCAAGCGTTCGTTTCCAGTAACACTTTGAATTTTTAGGTTTCACTCTGTTTTCTGCTATATAGATAGATGTATTTGAAAGTATAAATCAAACACGGTTTGTGCTAGCTCCTTGAAACTTGACCAAATGAAGTAGTTCTAAGTTCTATCTCTATGGTTTGTTTCCTCTTGAAGTACCCCATGCAGAGACTGGCGAAAAACACTTTCGTTTTAAAGGTGTTGCCAAGCTTCCAAAAAACTACTAGTTTGCTGAAATCTCAGCAAACATTTTTTCACCAAATCTTGATGATACTTGGTGGTAATGATCAGTTCACTAATCCCACTTGGCTGCCCAACTTTCAATCTTCTAGGTTCAAGCGTTCATTTCCAGTAACAGTTTGAATTTTTAGGTTTCAATCTGTTTTCTGCTATATAGATAGATGTGTTTGAAACTCTAAATCAAACACGGTTTGTTTTAGCTCCGTGAAACTTGACAAAATGAAGTAGTTCTAAGTTCTATCTCTATTGTTTGTTTCCTCTTGAAGTACCCCATGCAGAGACTGGCGAAGAACACTTTCGTTTGAAAGGGGTTGCCAAGCTTCCAAAAAACTACTAGTTTGCTGAAATCTCAGCAAACATTTTTTCACCAAATCTTGATGATACTTGGTGGTAATGATCAGTTCACTAATCCCACTTGGCTGCCCAACTTTCACTCTTCTAGGTTCAAGCGTTCGTTTCCAGTAACAGTTTGAATTTTTAGGTTTCACTCTGTTTTCTGCTATATAGATAGATGTGTTTGAAACTCTAAATCAAACACGGTTTGTGCTAGCTCCGTGAAACTTGACAAAATGAAGTAGTTCTAAGTTCTATCTCTATGGTTTGTTTCCTCTTGAAGTACGCCATGCAGAGACTGGCAAAGAACACTTTCGTTTGAAAGGGGTTGCCAAGCTTCCAAAAAACTGCTAGTTTGCTGAAATCTCAGCAACCATTTTGTCACCAAATCTTGATGATACTTGGTGGTAATGATCAGTTCACTAAGCCCACTTGGCTGCCCAATTTTCACTCTTCTAGATTCAAGCGTTCGTTTCCAGTAACACTTTGAATTTTTAGGTTTCACTCTGTTTTCTGCTATATAGATAGATGTGTTTGAAAGTATAAATCAAACACGGTTTGTGCTAGCTCCTTGAAACTTGACAAAATGGAGTAGTTCTAAGTTCTATTTCTACGGTTTGTTTCCTCCTGAAGTACCCCATGCAGAGACTGGCGAAGAACACTTTCTTTGAAAGGGGTTGCCAAGCATCCAAAAAACTACTAGTTTGCTGAAATCTCAGCAAACATTTTTTCACCAAATCTTGATGATACTTGGTGGTAATGATCAGTTCACTAATCCCACTTGGCTGCCCAACTTTCAATCTTCTAGGTTCAAGCGTTCGTTTCCAGTAACAGTTTGAATTTTTAGGTTTCACTCTGTTTTCTGCTATATAGATAGATGTGTTTGAAACTCTAAATCAAACACGGTTTGTGCTAGCTCCGTGAAACTTGACAAAATGAAGTAGTTCTAAGTTCTATCTCTATGGTTTGTTTCCTCTTGAAGTACCCCATGCAGAGACTTGCGAAGAACACTTTCGTTTGAAAGGGGTTGCCAAGCTTCCAAAAAACTACTAGTTTGCTGAAATCTCAGCAAACATTTTTTCACCAAATCTTGATGATACTTGGTGGTAATGATCAGTTCACTAATCCCACTTGGCTGTCCAACTTTCACTCTTCTAGGTTCAAGCGTTCGTTTCCAGTAACAGTTTGAATTTTTAGGTTTCACTCTGTTTTCTGCTATATAGATAGATTTGTTTGAAACTCTAAATCAAACACGGTTTGTGCTAGCTCCGTGAAACTTGACAAAATGAAGTAGTTCTAAGTTCTATCTCTATGGTTTGTTTCCTCTTGAAGTACCCCATGCAGAGACTGGCAAAGAACACTTTCGTTTAAAAGGGGTTGCCAAGCTTCCAAAAAACTACTAGTTTGCTGAAATCTCAGCAACCATTTTTTCACCAAATCTTGATGATACTTGGTGGTAATGATCAGTTCACTAAGCCCACTTGGCTGCCCAATTTTCACTCTTCTAGGTTCAAGCGTTCGTTTCCAGTAACACTTTGAATTTTTAGGTTTCACTCTGTTTTCTGCTATATAGATAGATGTGTTTGAAACTCTAAATCAAACACGGTTTGTGCTAGCTCCGTGAAGCTTGACAAAATGAAGTAGTTCTAAGTTCTATCTCTATGGTTTGTTTCCTCTTGAAGTACCCCATGCAGAGACTGGCAAAGAACACTTTCGTTTGAAAGGGGTTGCCAAGCTTCCAAAAAACTGCTAGTTTGCTGAAATCTCAGCAACCATTTTTTCACCAAATCTTGATGATACTTGGTGGTAATGATCAGTTCACTAATCCCACTTGGCTGCCCAATTTTCACTCTTCTAGGTTCAAGCGTTCGTTTCCAGTAACACTTTGAATTTTTAGGTTTCACTCTGTTTTCTGCTATATAGATAGATGTGTTTGAAAGTATAAATCAAACACGGTTTGTGCTAGCTCCTTGAAACTTGACCAAATGAAGTAGTTCTAAGTTCTATCTCTATGGTTTGTTTCCTCTTGAAGTACCCCATGCAGAGACTGGCGAAAAACACTTTCGTTTTAAAGGGGTTGCCAAGCTTCCAAAAAACTACTAGTTTGCTGAAATCTCAGCAAACATTTTTTCACCAAATCTTGATGATACTTGGTGGTAATGATCAGTTCACTAAGCCCACTTGGCTGCCCAACTTTCACTCCTCTAGGTTCAAGCGTTCGTTTCCAGTAACACTTTGAATTTTTAGGTTTCACTCTGTTTTCTGCTATATAGATAGATGTGTTTGAAACTCTAAATCAAACACGGTTTGTGCTAGCTCCGTGAAACTTGACAAAATGAAGTAGTTCTAAGTTCTATCTCTATGGTTTGTTTCCTCTTGAAGTACCCCATGCAGAGACTGGCGAAGAACACTTTCGTTTGAAAGGGGTTGCCAAGCTTCCAAAAAACTACTAGTTTGCTGAAATCTCAGCAAACATTTTTTCACCAAATATTGATGATACTTGGTGGTAATGATCAGTTCACTAATCCCACTTGGCTGCCCAACTTTCACTCTTCTAGGTTCAAGCGTTCGTTTCCAGTAACAGTTTGAATTTTTAGGTTTCACTCTGTTTTCTGCTATATAGATAGATGTGTTTGAAACTCTAAATCAAACACGGTTTGTGCTAGCTCCGTGAAACTTGACAAAATGAAGTAGTTCTAAGTTCTATCTCTATGGTTTGTTTCCTCTTGAAGTACGCCATGCAGAGACTGGCAAAGAACACTTTCATTTCAAAGGGGTTGCCAAGCTTCCAAAAAACTGCTAGTTTGCTGAAATCTCAGCAACCATTTTTTCACCAAACCTTGATGATACTTGGTGGTAATGATCAGTTCACTAAGCCCACTTGGCTGCCCAATTTTCACTCTTCTAGGTTCAAGCGTTCGTTTCCAGTAACACTTTGAATTTTTAGGTTTCACTCTGTTTTCTGCTATATAGATAGATGTGTTTGAAACTCTAAATCAAACACGGTTTGTGCTAGCTCCTTGAAACTTGACAAAATGAAGTAGTTCTAAGTTCTATCTCTACGGTTTGTTTCCTCCTGAAGTACCCCATGCAGAGACTGGCGAAGAACACTTTCTTTGAAAGGGGTTGCCAAGCATCCAAAAAACTACTAGTTTGCTGAAATCTCAGCAAACATTTTTTCACCAAATCTTGATGATACTTAGTGGTAATGATCAGTTCACTAATCCCACTTGGCTGAGCAACTTTCAATCTTCTAGGTTCAAGCGTTCGTTTCCAGTAACAGTTTCAATTTTTAGGTTTCACTCTGTTTTCTGCTATAGAGATAGATGTGTTTGAAACTCTAAATCAAACACGGTTTGTGCTAGCTCCGTGAAACTTGACAAAATGAAGTAGTTCTAAGTTCTATCTCTATGGTTTGTTTCCTCTTGAAGTACCCCATGCAGAGACTGGCAAAGAACACTTTCGTTTGAAAGGGGTTGCCAAGCTTCCAAAAAACTACTAGTTTGCTGAAATCTCAGCAACCATTTTTTCACCAAATCTTGATGATACTTGGTGGTAATGATCAGTTCACTAAGCCCACTTGGCTGCCCAACTTTCACTCCTCTAGGTTCAAGCGTTCGTTTCCAGTAACAGTTTGAATTTTTAGGTTTCACTCTGTTTTCTGCTATATAGATAGATGTGTTTGAAACTCTAAATCAAACACGGTTTGTGCTAGCTCCGTGAAACTTGACAAAATGAAGTAGTTCTAAGTTCTATCTCTATGGTTTGTTTCCTCTTGAAGTACCCCATGCAGAGACTGGCGAAGAACACTTTCGTTTGAAAGCGGTTGCCAAGCTTCCAAAAAACTACTAGTTTGCTGAAATCTCAGCAAACATTTTTTCACCAAATATTGATGATACTTGGTGGTAATGATCAGTTCACTAATCCCACTTGGCTGCCCAACTTTCACTCTTCTAGGTTCAAGCGTTCGTTTCCAGTAACAGTTTGAATTTTTAGGTTTCACTCTGTTTTCTGCTATATAGATAGATGTGTTTGAAACTCTAAATCAAACACGTTTTGTGCTAGCTCCGTGAAACTTGACAAAATGAAGTAGTTCTAAGTTCTATCTCTATGGTTTGTTTCCTCTTGAAGTACGCCATGCAGAGACTGGCAAAGAACACTTTCGTTTGAAAGGGGTTGCCAAGCTTCCAAAAAACTGCTAGTTTGCTGAAATCTCAGCAACCATTTTTTCACCAAATCTTGATGATACTTGGTGGTAATGATCAGTTCACTAAGCCCACTTGGCTGCCCAATTTTCACTCTTCTAGGTTCAAGCGTTCGTTTCCAGTAACACTTTGAATTTTTAGGTTTCACTCTGTTTTCTTCTATATAGATAGATGTGTTTGAAAGTATAAATCAAACACGGTTTGTGCTAGCTCCTTGAAACTTGACCAAATGAAGTAGTTCTAAGTTCTATCTCTATGGTTTGTTTCCTCTTGAAGTACCCCATGCAGAGACTGGCGAAAAACACTTTCGATTTAAAGGGGTTGCCAAGCTTCCAAAAAACTCCTAGTTTGCTGAAATCTCAGTAAACATTTTTTCACCAAACCTTGATGATACTTGGTGGTAATGATCAGTTCACTAAGCCCACTTGGCTGCCCAACTTTCACTCCTCTTGGTTCAAGCGTTCGTTTCCAGTAACACTTTGAATTTTTAGGTTTCACTCTGTTTTCTGCTATATAGATAGATGTGTTTGAAACTCTAAATCAAACACGGTTTGTGCTAGCTCCGTGAAACTTGACAAAATGAAGTAGTTCTAAGTTCTATCTCTATGGTTTGTTTCCTCTTGAAGTACCCCATGCAGAGACTGGCGAAGAACACTTTCGTTTGAAAGGGGTTGCCAAGCTTCCAAAAAACTACTAGTTTGCTGAAATCTCAGCAAACATTTTTTCACCAAATATTGATGATACTTGGTGGTAATGATCAGTTCACTAATCCCACTTGGCTGCCCAAGTTTCACTCTTCTAGTTTCAAGCGTTCGTTTCCAGTAACAGTTTGAATTTTTAGGTTTCACTCTGTTTTCTGCTATATAGATAGATGTGTTTGAAACTCTAAATCAAACACGGTTTGTGCTAGCTCCGTGAAACTTGACAAAATGAAGTAGTTCTAAGTTCTATCTCTATGGTTTGTTTCCTCTTGAAGTACCCCATGCAGAGACTGGCAAAGAACACTTTCGTTTGAAAGGGGTTGCCAAGCTTCCAAAAAACTGCTAGTTTGCTGAAATCTCAGCAACCATTTTTTCACCAAATCTTGATGATACTTGGTGGTAATGATCAGTTCACTAAGCCCACTTGGCTGCCCAATTTCACTCTTCTAGGTTTCAAGCGTTCGTTTCCAGTAACACTTTGAATTTTTAGGTTTCACTCTGTTTTCTGCTATATAGATAGATGTGTTTGAAAGTATAAATCAAACACGGTTTGTGCTAGCTCCTTGAAACTTGACCAAATGAAGTAGTTCTAAGTTCTATCTCTATGGTTTGTTTCCTCTTGAAGTACCCCATGCAGAGACTGGCGAAAAACACTTTCGTTTTAAAGGGGTTGCCAAGCTTCCAAAAAACTACTAGTTTGCTGAAATCTCAGCAAACATTTTTTCACCAAATCTTGATGATACTTGGTGGTAATGATCAGTTCACTAATCCCACTTGGCTGCCCAACTTTCACTCTTCTAGGTTCAAGCGTTCGTTTCCAGTAACAGTTTGAATTTTTAAGGTTTCAATCTGTTTTCTGCTATATAGATAGATGTGTTTGAAACTCTAAATCAAACACGGTTTGTGCTAGCTCCGTGAAACTTGACAAAATGAAGTAGTTCTAAGTTCTATCTCTATTGTTTGTTTCCTCTTGAAGTACCCCATGCAGAGACTGGCGAAGAACACTTTCGTTTGAAAGGGGTTGCCAAGCTTCCAAAAAACTACTAGTTTGATGAAATCTCAGCAAACATTTTTTCACCAAATCTTGATGATACTTGGTGGTAATGATCAGTTCACTAATCCCACTTGGCTGCCCAACTTTCACTCTTCTAGGTTCAAGCGTTCGTTTCCAGTAACAGTTTGAATTTTTAGGTTTCACTCTGTTTTCTGCTATATAGATAGATGTGTTTGAAACTCTAAATCAAACACGGTTTGTGCTAGCTCCGTGAAACTTGACAAAATGAAGTAGTTCTAAGTTCTATCTCTATGGTTTGTTTCCTCTTGAAGTACGCCATGCAGAGACTGGCAAAGAACACTTTCGTTTGAAAGGGGTTGCCAAGCTTCCAAAAAACTGCTAGTTTGCTGAAATCTCAGCAAACCATTTTTTCACCAAATCTTGATGATACTTGGTGGTAATGATCAGTTCACTAAGCCCACTTGGCTGCCCAATTTTCACTCTTCTAGGTTCAAGCGTTCGTTTCCAGTAACACTTTGAATTTTTAGGTTTCACTCTGTTTTCTTCTATATAGATAGATGTGTTTGAAAGTATAAATCAAACACGGTTTGTGCTAGCTCCTTGAAACTTGACCAAATGAAGTAGTTCTAAGTTCTATCTTTATGGTTTGTTTCCTCTTCAAGTACCCCATGCAGAGACTGGCGAAAAACACTTTCGATTTAAAGGGGTTGCCAAGCTTCCAAAAAACTACTAGTTTGCTGAAATCTCAGCAAACATTTTTTCACCAAATCTTGATGATACTTGGTGGTAATGATCAGTTCACTAAGCCCACTTGGCTGCCCAACTTTCACTCCTCTAGGTTCAAGCGTTCGTTTCCAGTAACACTTTGAATTTTTAGGTTTCACTCTGTTTTCTGCTATATAGATAGATGTGTTTGAAACTCTAAATCAAACACGGTTTGTGCTAGCTCCGTGAAACTTGACAAAATGAAGTAGTTCTAAGTTCTATCTCTATGGTTTGTTTCCTCTTGAAGTACCCCATGCAGAGACTGGCGAAGAACACTTTCGTTTGAAAGGGGTTGCCAAGCTTCCAAAAAACTACTAGTTTGCTGAAATCTCAGCAAACATTTTTTCACCAAATATTGATGATACTTGGTGGTAATGATCAGTTCACTAATCCCACTTGGCTGCCCAACTTTCACTCTTCTAGTTTCAAGCGTTCGTTTCCAGTAACAGTTTGAATTTTTAGGTTTCACTCTGTTTTCTGCTATATAGATAGATGTGTTTGAAACTCTAAATCAAACACGGTTTGTGCTAGCTCCGTGAAACTTGACAAAATGAAGTAGTTCTAAGTTCTATCTCTATGGTTTGTTTCCTCTTGAAGTACGCCATGCAGAGACTGGCAAAGAACACTTTCGTTTGAAAGGGGTTGCCAAGCTTCCAAAAAACTGCTAGTTTGCTGAAATCTCAGCAACCATTTTTTCACCAAATCTTGATGATACTTGGTGGTAATGATCAGTTCACTAAGCCCACTTGGCTGCCCAATTTTCACTCTTCTAGGTTCAAGCGTTCGTTTCCAGTAACACTTTGAATTTTTAGGTTTCACTCTGTTTTCTTCTATATAGATAGATGTGTTTGAAAGTATAAATCAAACACGGTTTGTGCTAGCTCCTTGAAACTTGACCAAATGAAGTAGTTCTAAGTTCTATCTTTATGGTTTGTTTCCTCTTCAAGTACCCCATGCAGAGACTGGCGAAAAACACTTTCGATTTAAAGGGGTTGCCAAGCTTCCAAAAAACTACTAGTTTGCTGAAATCTCAGCAAACATTTTTTCACCAAATCTTGATGATACTTGGTGGTAATGATCAGTTCACTAAGCCCACTTGGCTGCCCAACTTTCACTCCTCTAGGTTCAAGCGTTCGTTTCCAGTAACACTTTGAATTTTTAGGTTTCACTCTGTTTTCTGCTATATAGATAGATGTGTTTGAAACTCTAAATCAAACACGGTTTGTGCTAGCTCCGTGAAACTTGACAAAATGAAGTAGTTCTAAGTTCTATCTCTATGGTTTGTTTCCTCTTGAAGTACCCCATGCAGAGACTGGCAAAGAACACTTTCGTTTGAAAGGGGTTGCCAGGCTTCCAAAAAACTGCTAGTTTGCTGAAATCTCAGCAACCATTTTTTCACCAAATCTTGATGATACTTGGTGGTAATGATCAGTTCACTAAGCCCACTTGGCTGCCCAATTTTCACTCTTCTAGGTTCAAGCGTTCGTTTCCAGTAACAGTTTGAATTTTTAGGTTTCACTCTGTTTTCTGCTATATAGATATATGTGTTTGAAACTCTAAATCAAACACGGTTTGTGCTAGCTCCGTGAAACTTGACAAAATGAAGTAGTTCTAAGTTCTATCTCTATGGTTTGTTTCCTCTTGAAGTACCCCATGCAGAGACTGGCGAAGAACACTTTCGTTTGAAAGGGGTTGCCAAGCTTCCAAAAAACTACTAGTTTGCTGAAATCTCAGCAAACATTTTTTCACCAAATATTGATGATACTTGGTGGTAATGATCAGTTCACTAATCCCACTTGGCTGCCCAACTTTCACTCTTCTAGGTTCAAGCGTTCGTTTCCAGTACCAGTTTGAATTTTTAGGTTTCACTCTGTTTTCTGCTATATAGATAGATGTGTTTGAAACTCTAAATCAAACACGGTTTGTGCTAGCTCCGTGAAACTTGACAAAATGAAGTAGTTCTAAGTTCTATCTCTATGGTTTGTTTCCTCTTGAAGTACGCCATGCAGAGACTGGCAAAGAACACTTTCGTTTGAAAGGGGTTGCCAAGCTTCCAAAAAACTGCTAGTTTGCTGAAATCTCAGCAACCATTTGTTCACCAAATCTTGATGATACTTGGTGGTAATGATCAGTTCACTAAGCCCACTTGGCTGCCCAATTTTCACTCTTCTAGGTTCAAGCGTTCGTTTCCAGTAACACTTTGAATTTTTAGGTTTCACTCTGTTTTCTGCTATATAGATAGATGTGTTTGAAAGTATAAATCAAACACGGTTTGTGCTAGCTCCTTGAAACTTGACAAAATGAAGTAGTTCTAAGTTCTATCTCTACGGTTTGTTTCCTCCTGAAGTACCCCATGCAGAGACTGGCGAAGAACACTTTCTTTGAAAGGGGTTGCCAAGCATCCAAAAAACTACTAGTTTGCTGAAATCTCAGCAAACATTTTTTCACCAAATCTTGATGATACTTGGTGGTAATGATCAGTTCACTAATCCCACTTGGCTGCCCAACTTTCAATCTTCTAGGTTCAAGCGTTCGTTTCCAGTAACAGTTTGAATTTTTAGGTTTCACTCTGTTTTCTGCTATATAGATAGATGTGTTTGAAACTCTAAATCAAACACGGTTTGTGCTAGCTCCGTGAAACTTGACAAAATGAAGTAGTTCTAAGCTCTATCTCTATGGTTTGTTTCCTCTTGAAGTACCCCATGCAGAGACTGGCAAAGAACACTTTCGTTTGAAAGGGGTTGCCAAGCTTAAAAGCTTAATAAAAACTACTAGTTTGCTGAAATCTCAGCAAACATTTTTTCACAAATCTGATGATACTTGGTGGTAATGATCAGTTCACTAAGCCCACCTTGGCTGCCCAACTTTCACTCCTCTAGGTTCAAGGCGTTCGTTTCCAGTAACACTTTGAATTTTTAGGTTTCACTCTGTTTCTGCTATATAGATAGATGTGTTTGAAACTCTAAATCAAACACGGTTTGTGCTAGCTCCGTGAAACTTGACAAAATGAAGTAGTTCTAAGTTCTATCTCTATGGTTGTTTCCTCTTGAAGTACCCCATGCAGAGACTGGCGAAGAACACTTTCGTTTGAAAGGGGTTGCCAAGCTTCCAAAAAACTACTAGTTTGCTGAAATCTCAGCAAACATTTTTTTCACCAAATCTTGATGATACTTGGTGGTAATGATCAGTTCACTAATCCCACTTGGCTGCCCAACTTTCAATCTTCTAGGTTCAAGCGTTCGTTTCCAGTAACAGTTTGAATTTTTAGGTTTCACTCTGTTTTCTGCTATATAGATAGATGTGTTTGAAACTCTAAATCAAACACGGTTTGTGCTAGCTCCGTGAAACTTGACAAAATGAAGTAGTTCTAAGTTCTATCTCTATGGTTTGTTTCCTCTTGAAGTACCCCATGCAGAGACTGGCAAAGAACACTTTCGTTTGAAAGGGGTTGCCAAGCTTCCAAAAAACTGCTAGTTTGCTGAAATCTCAGCAACCATTTTTTCACCAAATCTTGATGATACTTGGTGGTAATGATCAGTTCACTAAGCCCACTTGGCTGTCCAATTTTCACTCTTCTAGGTTCAAGCGTTCGTTTCCAGTAACACTTTGAATTTTTAGGTTTCACTCTGTTTTCTGCTATATAGATAGATGTGTTTGAAAGTATAAATCAAACACGGTTTGTGCTAGCTCCTTGAAACTTGACCAAATGAAGTAGTTCTAAGTTCTATCTCTATGGTTTGTTTCCTCTTGAAGTACCCCATGCAGAGACTGGCGAAAAACACTTTCGTTTTAAAGGGGTTGCCAAGCTTCCAAAAAACTACTAGTTTGCTGAAATCTCAGCAAACATTTTTTCACCAATCTTGATGATACTTGGTGGTAATGATCAGTTCACTAAGCCCACTTGGCTGCCCAACTTTCACTCCTCTAGGTTCAAGCGTTCGTTTCCAGTAACAGTTTGAATTTTTAGGTTTCACTCTGTTTTTCTGCTATATAGATAGATGTGTTTGAAACTCTAAAATCAAACACGGTTTGTGCTAGCTCCATCAAACTTGACAAAATGAAGTAGTTCTAAGTTCTATCTCTATGGTTTGTTTCCTCTTGAAGTACCCCATGCAGAGACTGGCGAAGAACACTTTCGTTTGAAAAGGGTTGCCAAGCTTCCAAAAAACTACTAGTTTGCTGAAATCTCAGCAAACATTTTTTCACCAAATATTGATGATACTTGGTGGTAATGATCAGTTCACTAATCCCACTTGGCTGCCCAACTTTCACTCTTCTAGGTTCAAGCGTTCGTTTCCAGTAACAGTTTGAATTTTTAGGTTTCACTCTGTTTTCTGCTATATAGATAGATGTGTTGAAACTCTAAATCAACACCGGTTTTGTGCTAGCTCCGTGAAACTTGACAAAATGAAGTAGTTCTAAGTTCTATCTCTATGGTTTGTTTCCTCTTGAAGTACGCCATGCAGAGACTGGCAAAGAACACTTTCGTTTGAAAGGGGTTGCCAAGCTTCCAAAAAACTGCTAGTTTGCTGAAATCTCAGCAACCATTTTTTCACCAAATCTTGATGATACTTGGTGGTAATGATCAGTTCACTAAGCCCACTTGGCTGCCCAATTTTCACTCTTCTAGGTTCAAGCGTTCGTTTCCAGTAACACTTTGAATTTTTAAGGTTTCACTCTGTTTTCTGCTATATAGATAGATGTGTTTGAAACTCTAAATCAAACACGGTTTGTGCTAGCTCCTTGAAACTTGACAAAATGAAGTAGTTCTAAGTTCTATCTCTACGGTTTGTTTCCTCCTGAAATACCCCATGCAGAGACTGGCGAAGAACACTTTCTTTCAAAGGGGTTGCCAAGCATCCAAAAAACTACTAGTTTGCTGAAATCTCAGCAAACATTTTTTCACCAAATCTTGATGATACTTGGTGGTAATGATCAGTTCACTAAGCCCACTTGGCTGCCCAACTTTCAATCTTCTAGGTTCAAGCGTTCGTTTCCAGTAACAGTTTGAATTTTTAGGTTTCACTCTGTTTTCTGCTATATAGATAGATGTGTTTGAAACTCTAAATCAAACACGGTTTGTGCTAGCTCCGTGAAACTTGACAAAATGAAGTAGTTCTAAGTTCTATCTCTATGGTTTGTTTCCTCTTGAAGTACCCCATGCAGAGACTGGCAAAGAACACTTTCGTTTGAAAGGGGTGCCAAGCTTCCAAAAAACTACTAGTTTGCTGAAATCTCAGCAAACATTTTTTCACCAAATCTTGATGATACTTGGTGGTAATGATCAGTTCACTAAGCCCACTTGCTGCCCCAACTTTCACTCCTCTAGGTTCAAGCGTTCGTTTCCAGTAACACTTTGAATTTTTAGGTTTACTCTGTTTTCTGCTATATAGATAGATGTGTTTGAAACTCTAAATCAAACACGGTTTGTGCTAGCTCCGTGAAACTTGACAAAATGAAGTAGTTCTAAGTTCTATCTCTATGGTTTGTTTCCTCTTGAAGTACCCCATGCAGAGACTGGCGAAGAACACTTTCGTTTGAAAGGGGTTGCCAAGCTTCCAAAAAACTACTAGTTTGCTGAAATCTCAGCAAACATTTTTTCACCAAATATTGATGATACTTGGTGGTAATGATCAGTTCACTAATCCCACTTGGCTGCCCAACTTTCACTCTTCTAGGTTCAAGCGTTCGTTTCCAGTAACAGTTTGAATTTTTAGTTTCACTCTGTTTTCTGCTATATAGATAGATGTGTTTGAAACTCTAAATCAAACACGGTTTGTGCTAGCTCCGTGAAACTTGGACAAAATGAAGTAGTTCTAAGTTCTATCTCTATGGTTTGTTTCCTCTTGAAGTACGCCATGCAGAGACTGGCAAAGAACACTTTCGTTTGAAAGGGGTTGCCAAGCTTCCAAAAAACTGCTAGTTTGCTGAAATCTCAGCAACATTTTTTCACCAAATCTTGATGATACTTGGTGGTAATGATCAGTTCACTAAGCCCACTTGGCTGCCCAATTTTCACTCTTCTAGGTTCAAGCGTTCGTTTCCAGTAACACTTTGAATTTTTAGGTTTCACTCTTTTTCTGCTATATAGATAGATGTTGTTTGAAAGTATAAATCAAACACGGTTTGTGCTAGCTCCTAGAAACTTGACAAAATGAAGTAGTTCTAAGTTCTATCTCTACGGTTTGTTTCCTCCTGAAGTACCCATGCAGAGACTGGCGAAGAACACTTTCTTTGAAAGGGTTGCCAAGCATCCAAAAAACTACTAGTTTGCTGAAATCTCAGCAAACATTTTTTCACCAAATCTTGATGATACTTGGTGGTAATGATCAGTTCACTAATCCCACTTGGCTGCCCAACTTTCAATCTTCTAGGTTCAAGCGTTCGTTTCCAGTAACAGTTTGAATTTTTAGGTTTCACTCTGTTTTCTGCTATATAGATAGATGTGTTTGAAACTCTAATCAAACACGGTTTGTGCTAGCTCCGTGAAACTTGACAAAATGAAGTAGTTCTAAGTTCTATCTCTATGGTTTGTTTCCTCTTGAAGTCCCCATGCAGAGACTGGCGAAGAACACTTTCGTTTGAAAGGGGTTGCCAAGCTTCCAAAAAACTACTAGTTTGCTGAAATCTCAGCAAACATTTTTTCACCAAATCTTGATGATACTTGGTGGTAATGATCAGTTCACTAATCCCACTTGGCTGCCCAACTTTCACTCTTCTAGGTTCAAGCGTTCGTTTCCAGTAACAGTTTGAATTTTTAGGTTTCACTCTGTTTTCTGCTATATAGATAGATGTGTTTGAAACTCTAAATCAAACACGGTTTGTGCTAGCTCCGTGAAACTTGACAAAATGAAGTAGTTCTAAGTTCTATCACTATGGTTTGTTTCCTCTTGAAGTACCCCATGCAGAGACTGGCAAAGAACACTTTCGTTTGAAAGGGGGTTGCCAAGCTTCCAAAAACTGCTAGTTTGCTGAAATCTCAGCAAACATTTTTTCACAAATCTTGATGATACTTGGTGGTAATGATCAGTTCACTAATCCCACTTGGCTGCCCAACTTTCACTCTTCTAGGTTCAAGCGTTCGTTTCCAGTAACAGTTTGAATTTTAGGTTTAACTCTGTTTTCTGCTATATAGATAGATGTGTTTGAAACTCTAAATCAAACACGGTTTGTGCTAGCTCCGTGAAACTTGACAAAATGAAGTAGTTCTAAGTTCTATCACTATGGTTTGTTTCCTCTTGAAGTACCCCATGCAGAGACTGGCAAAGAACACTTTCGTTTGAAAGGGGTTGCCAAGCTTCCAAAAAACTGCTAGTTTGCTGAAATCTCAGCAACCATTTTTCACCAAATCTTGATGATACTTGGTGGTAATGATCAGTTCACTAAGCCCACTTGGCTGCCCAATTTTCACTCTTCTAGGTTCAAGCGTTCGTTTCCAGTAACACTTTGAATTTTTAGGTTTCACTCTGTTTTTCTGCTATATAGATAGATGTGTTTGAAACTCTAAATCAAACACGGTTTGTGCTAGCTCCTTGAAACTTGATAAAATGAAGTAGTTCTAAGTTCTATCTCTACGGTTTGTTTCCTCCTGAAATACCCCATGCAGAGAGTGGCGAAGAACACTTTCTTTCAAAGGGGTTGCCAAGCATCCAAAAAACTACTAGTTTGCTGAAATCTCAGCAAACATTTTTTTCACCAAATCTTGATGATACTTGGTGGTAATGATCAGTTCACTAAGCCCACTTGGCTGCCCAACTTTCAATCTTCTAGGTTCAAGCGTTCGTTCCAGTAACAGTTTGAATTTTTAGGTTTCACTCTGTTTTCTGCTATATAGATAGATGTGTTTGAAACTCTAAATCAAACACGGTTTGTGCTAGCTCCGTGAAACTTGACAAAATGAAGTAGTTCTAAGTTCTATCTCTATGGTTTGTTTCCTCTTGAAGTACCCCATGCAGAGACTGGCAAAGAACACTTTCGTTTGAAAGGGGTTGCCAAGCTTCAAAAAACTACTAGTTTGCTGAAATCTCAGCAAACATTTTTTCACCAAATCTTGATGATACTTGTGGTAATGATCAGTTCACTAAGCCCACTTGGCTGCCCAACTTTCACTCCTCTAGGTTCAAGCGTTCGTTTCCAGTAACACTTTGAATTTTTAGGTTTCACTCTGTTTTCTGCTAATATAGATAGATGTGTTTGAAACTCTAAATCAAACACGGTTTGTGCTAGCTCCGTGAAACTTGACAAAATGAAGTAGTTCTAAGTTCTATCTCTATGGTTTGTTTCCTCTTGAAGTACCCCATGCAGAGACTGGCGAAGAACACTTTCGTTTGAAAGGGGTTGCCAAGCTTCCAAAAAACTACTAGTTTGCTGAAATCTCAGCAAACATTTTTTCACCAAATATTGATGGATACTTGGTGGTAATGATCAGTTCACTAATCCCACTTGGCTGCCCAACTTTCACTCTTCTAGGTTCAAGCGTTCGTTTCCAGTAACAGTTTGAATTTTTAGGTTTCACTCTGTTTTCTGCTATATAGATAGATGTGTTTGAAACTCTAAATCAAACACGGTTTGTGCTAGCTCCGTGAAACTTGACAAAATGAAGTAGTTCTAAGTTCTAATCTCTATGGTTTGTTTCCTCTTGAAGTACGCCATGCAGAGACTGCAAAGAACACTTTCGTTTGAAAGGGGTTGCCAAGCTTCCAAAAAACTGCTAGTTTGCTGAAATCTCAGCAAACATTTTTTCACAAATCTTGATGATACTTGGTGGTAATGATCAGTTCACTAAGCCCACTTGGCTGCCCAATTTTCACTCTTCTAGGTTCAAGCGTTCGTTTCCAGTAACACTTTGAATTTTTAGGTTTCACTCTGTTTTCTGCTATATAGATAGATGTGTTTGAAAGTATAAATCAAACACGGTTTGTGCTAGCTCCTTGAAACTTGACAAAATGAAGTAGTTCTAAGTTCTATCTCTACGGTTTGTTTCCTCCTGAAGTACCCCATGCAGAGACTGGCGAAGAACACTTTCTTTGAAAGGGGTTGCCAAGCATCCAAAAACTACTAGTTTGCTGAAATCTCAGCAAACATTTTTTTCACCAAATCTTGATGATACTTGGTGGTAATGATCAGTTCACTAATCCCACTTGGCTGCCCAACTTTCAATCTTCTAGGTTCAAGCGTTCGTTTCCAGTAACAGTTTGAATTTTTAGGTTTCACTCTGTTTTCTGCAATATAGATAGATGTGTTTGAAACTCTAAATCAAACACGGTTTGTGCTAGCTCCGTGAAACTTGACAAAATGAAGTAGTTCTAAGTTCTATCTCTATGGTTTGTTTCCTCTTGAAGTACCCCATGCAGAGACTGGCGAAGAACACTTTCGTTTGAAAGGGGTTGCCAAGCTTCCAAAAAAACTACTAGTTTGCTGAAATCTCAGCAAACATTTTTTCACCAAATCTTGATGATACTTGGTGGTAATGATCAGTTCACTAATCCCACTTGGCTGCCCAACTTTCACTCTTCAGGTTCAAGCGTTCGTTTCCAGTAACAGTTTGAATTTTTAGGTTTCACTCTGTTTTCTGCTATATAGATAGATGTGTTTGAAACTCTAAATCAAACACGGTTTGTGCTAGCTCCGTGAAACTTGACAAAATGAAGTAGTTCTAAGTTCTATCACTATGGTTTGTTTCCTCTTGAAGTACCCCATGCAGAGACTGGCAAAGAACACTTTCGTTTGAAAGGGGTTGCCAAGCTTCCAAAAAACTGCTAGTTTGCTGAAATCTCAGCAACCATTTTTTCACCAAATCTTGATGATACTTGGTGGTAATGATCAGTTCACTAATCCCACTTGGCTGCCCAACTTTCAATCTTCTAGGTTCAAGCGTTCATTTCCAGTAACAGTTTGAATTTTTAGGTTTCAATCTGTTTTCTGCTATATAGATAGATGTGTTTGAACTCTAAATCAAACACGGTTTGTGCTAGCTCCGTGAAACTTGACAAAATGAAGTAGTTCTAAGTTCTATCTCTATTGTTTGTTTCCTCTTGAAGTACCCCATGCAGAGACTGGCGAAGAACACTTTCGTTTGAAAGGGGTTGCCAAGCTTCCAAAAAACTACTAGTTTGCTGAAATCTCAGCAAACATTTTTTCACCAAATCTTGATGATACTTGGTGGTAATGATCAGTTCACTAATCCCACTTGGCTGCCCAACTTTCACTCTTCTAGGTTCAAGCGTTCGTTTCCAGTAACAGTTTGAATTTTTAGGTTTCACTCTGTTTTCTGCTATATAGATAGATGTGTTTGAAACTCTAAATCAAACACGGTTTGTGCTAGCTCCGTGAAACTTGACAAAATGAAGTAGTTCTAAGTTCTATCTCTATGGTTTGTTTCTCTTGAAGTACGCCATGCAGAGACTGGCAAAGAACACTTTCGTTTGAAAGGGGTTGCCAAGCTTCCAAAAAACTGCTAGTTTGCTGAAATCTCAGCAACCATTTTTTTCACCAAATCTTGATGATACTTGGTGGTAATGATCAGTTCACTAAGCCCACTTGGCTGCCCAATTTTCACTCTTCTAGGTTCAAGCGTTCGTTTCCAGTAACACTTTGAATTTTTAGGTTTCACTCTGTTTTCTGCTATATAGATAGATGTGTTTGAAAGTATAAATCAAACACGGTTTGTGCTAGCTCCTTGAAACTTGACCAAATGAAGTAGTTCTAAGTTCTATCTTTATGGTTTGTTTCCTCTTCAAGTACCCATGCAGAGACTGGCGAAAAACACTTTCGATTTAAAGGGTTGCCAAGCTTCCAAAAAACTACTAGTTTGCTGAAATCTCAGCAAACATTTTTTCACCAAATCTTGATGATACTTGGTGGTAATGATCAGTTCACTAAGCCCACTTGGCTGCCCAACTTTCACTCCTCTAGGTTCAAGCGTTCGTTTCCAGTAACACTTGAATTTTTAGGTTTCACTCTGTTTTCTGCTATATAGATAGATGTGTTTGAAACTCTAAATCAAACACGTTTGTGCTAGCTCCGTGAAACTTGACAAAATGAAGTAGTTCTAAGTTCTATCTCTATGGTTTGTTTCCTCTTGAAGTACCCCATGCAGAGACTGGCGAAGAACACTTTCGTTTGAAAGGGGTTGCCAAGCTTCCAAAAAACTACTAGTTTGCTGAAATCTCAGCAAACATTTTTTCACCAAATATTGATGATACTTGGTGGTAATGATCAGTTCACTAATCCCACTTGGCTGCCCAACTTTCAACTCTTCTAGGTTCAAGCGTTCGTTTCCAGTAACAGTTTGAATTTTTAGGTTTCACTCTGTTTTCTGCTATATAGATAGATGTGTTTGAAACTCTAAATCAAACACGGTTTGTGCTAGCTCCGTGAAACTTGACAAAATGAAGTAGTTCTAAGTTCTATCTCTATGGTTTGTTTCCTCTTGAAGTACCCCATGCAGAGACTGGCAAAGAACACTTTCGTTTGAAAGGGGTTGCCAAGCTTCCAAAAAACTGCTAGTTTGCTGAAATCTCAGCAACCATTTTTTCACCAAATCTTGATGATACTTGGTGGTAATGATCAGTTCACTAAGCCCACTTGGCTGCCCAATTTTCACTCTTCTAGGTTCAAGCGTTCGTTTCCAGTAACACTTTGAATTTTTAGGTTTCACTCTGTTTTCTGCTATATAGATAGATGTGTTTGAAAGTATAAATCAAACCACGGTTTGTGCTAGCTCCTTGAAACTTGACCAAATGAAGTAGTTCTAAGTTCTATCTCTATGGTTTGTTTCCTCTTGAAGTACCCCATGCAGAGACTGGCGAAAAACACTTTCGTTTTAAAGGGGTTGCCAAGCTTCCAAAAAACTACTAGTTTGCTGAAATCTCAGCAAACATTTTTTCACCAAATCTTGATGATACTTGGTGGTAATGATCAGTTCACTAATCCCACTTGGCTGCCCAACTTTCATCTTCTAGGTTCAAGCGTTCATTTCCAGTAACAGTTTGAATTTTTAGGTTTCAATCTGTTTTCTGCTATATAGATAGATGTGTTTGAAACTCTAAATCAAACACGGTTTGTGCTAGCTCCGTGAAACTTGACAAAATGAAGTAGTCTAAGTTCTATCTCTATTGTTAGTTTCCTCTTGAAGTACCCCATGCAGAGACGGGCGAAGAACACTTTCGTTTGAAAGGGGTTGCCAAGCTTCCAAAAAACTCCTAGTTTGCTGAAATCTCAGCAAACATTTTTTTCACCAAATCTTGACGATACTTGGTGGTAATGATCAGTTCACTAATCCCACTTGGCTGCCCAACTTTCAATCTTCTAGGTTCAAGCGTTCGTTTCCAGTAACAGTTTGAATTTTAAGGTTTCACTCTGTTTTCTGCTATATAGATAGATGTGTTTGAAACTCTAAATCAAACACGGTTTGTGCTAGCTCCGTGAAACTTGACAAAATGAAGTAGTTCTAAGTTCTATCTCTATGGTTTGTTTCCTCTTGAAGTACCCCATGCAGAGACTGGCAAAGAACACTTTCGTTTGAAAGGGGTTGCCAAGCTTCCAAAAACTACTAGTTTGCTGAAATCTCAGCAAACATTTTTTCACCAAATCTTGATGATACTTGGTGGTAATGATCAGTTCACTAAGCCCACTTGGCTGCCCAACTTTCACTCCTCTAGGTTCAAGCGTTCGTTTCCAGTAACAGTTTGAATTTTTAGGTTTCACTCTGTTTTCTGCTATATAGATAGATGTGTTTGAAACTCTAAATCAAACACGGTTTGTGCTAGCTCCGTGAAACTTGACAAACTGAAGTAGTTCTAAGTTCTATCTCTATGGTTTGTTTCCTCTTGAAGTACCCCATGCAGAGACTGGCGAAGAACACTTTCGTTTGAAAGGGTTGCCAAGCCTCCAAAAAACTACTAGTTTGCTGAAATCTCAGCAAACATTTTTTCACCAAATCTTGATGATACTTGGTGGTAATGATCAGTTCACTAAGCCCACTTGGCTGCCCAATTTTCACTCTTCTAGGTTCAAGCGTTCGTTTCCAGTAACACTTTGAATTTTTAGGTTTCACTCTGTTTTCTGCTATATAGATAGATGTGTTTGAAAGTATAAATCAAACACGGTTTGTGCTAGCTCCTTGAAACTTGACAAAATGAAGTAGTTCTAAGTTCTATTTCTACGGTTTGTTTCCTCCTGAAGTACCCCATGCAGAGACTGGCGAAGAACACTTTCTTTGAAAGGGGTTGCCAAGCATCCAAAAAACTACTAGTTTGCTGAAATCTCAGCAAACATTTTTTCACCAAATCTTGATGATACTTGGTGGTAATGATCAGTTCACTAATCCCACTTGGCTGCCCAACTTTCAATCTTCTAGGTTCAAGCGTTCGTTTCCAGTAACAGTTTGAATTTTTAGGTTTCACTCTGTTTTCTGCTATATAGATAGATGTGTTTGAAACTCTAAATCAAACACGGTTTGTGCTAGCTCCGTGAAACTTGACAAAATGAAGTAGTTCTAAGTTCTATCACTATGGTTTGTTTCCTCTTGAAGTACCCCATGCAGAGACTGGCAAAGAACACTTTCGTTTGAAAGGGGTTGCCAAGCTTCCAAAAAACTGCTAGTTTGCTGAAATCTCAGCAACCATTTTTTCACCAAATCTTGATGATACTTGGTGGTAATGATCAGTTCACTAATCCCACTTGGCTGCCCAACTTTCAATCTTCTAGGTTCAAGCGTTCATTTCCAGTAACAGTTTGAATTTTTAGGTTTCAATCTGTTTTCTGCTATATAGATAGATGTGTTTGAAACTCTAAATCAAACACGGTTTGTGCTAGCTCCGTGAAACTTGACAAAATGAAGTAGTTCTAAGTTCTATCTCTATTGTTTGTTTCCTCTTGAAGTACCCCATGCAGAGACTGGCGAAGAACACTTTCGTTTGAAAGGGTTGCCAAGCTTCCAAAAAACTACTAGTTTGCTGAAATCTCAGCAAACATTTTTTCACCAAATCTTGATGATACTTGGTGGTAATGATCAGTTCACTAATCCCACTTGGCTGCCCAACTTTCACTCTTCTAGGTTCAAGCGTTCGTTTCCAGTAACAGTTTGAATTTTTAGGTTTCACTCTGTTTTCTGCTATATAGATAGATGTGTTTGAAACTCTAAATCAAACACGGTTTGTGCTAGCTCCGTGAAACTTGACAAAATGAAGTAGTTCTAAGTTCTATCTCTATGGTTTGTTTCCTCTTGAAGTACGCCATGCAGAGACTGGCAAAGAACACTTTCGTTTGAAAGGGGTTGCCAAGCTTCCAAAAAACTGCTAGTTTGCTGAAATCTCAGCAACCATTTTTTCACCAAATCTTGATGATACTTGGTGGTAATGATCAGTTCACTAAGCCCACTTGGCTGCCCAATTTTCACTCTTCTAGGTTCAAGCGTTCGTTTCCAGTAACACTTTGAATTTTTAGGTTTCACTCTGTTTTCTGCTATATAGATAGATGTGTTTGAAAGTATAAATCAAACACGGTTTGTGCTAGCTCCTTGAAACTTGACCAAATGAAGTAGTTCTAAGTTCTATCTTTATGGTTTGTTTCCTCTTCAAGTACCCCATGCAGAGACTGGCAAAGAACACTTTCGTTTGAAAGGGGTTGCCAAGCTTCCAAAAAACTGCTAGTTTGCTGAAATCTCAGCAACCATTTTTTCACCAAATCTTGATGATACTTGGTGGTAATGATCAGTTCACTAAGCCCACTTGGCTGCCCAATTTTCACTCTTCTAGGTTCAAGCGTTCGTTTCCAGTAACACTTTGAATTTTTAGGTTTTCACTCTGTTTTCTGCTATATAGATAGATGTGTTTGAAAGTATAAATCAAACACGGTTTGTGCTAGCTCCTTGAAACTTGACCAAATGAAGTAGTTCTAAGTTCTATCTCTATGGTTTGTTTCCTCTTGAAGTACCCCATGCAGAGACTGGCGAAAAACACTTTCGTTTTAAAGGGGTTGCCAAGCTTCCAAAAAACTACTAGTTTGCTGAAATCTCAGCAAACATTTTTTCACCAAATCTTGATGATACTTGGTGGTAATGATCAGTTCACTAATCCCACTTGGCTGCCCAACTTTCAATCTTCTAGGTTCAAGCGTTCATTTCCAGTAACAGTTTGAATTTTTAGGTTTCAATCTGTTTTCTTCTATATAGATAGATGTGTTTGAAACTCTAAATCAAACACGGTTGTGCTAGCTCCGTGAAACTTGACAAAATGAAGTAGTTCTAAGTTCTATCTCTATTGTTTGTTTCCTCTTGAAGTACCCCATGCAGAGACTGGCGAAGAACACTTTCGTTTGAAAGGGGTGCCAAGCTTCCAAAAAACTACTAGTTTGCTGAAATCTCAGCAAACATTTTTTTCACCAAATCTTGATGATACTTGGTGGTAATGATCAGTTCACTAATCCCACTTGGCTGCCCAACTTTCAATCTTCTAGGTTCAAGCGTTCGTTTCCAGTAACAGTTTGAATTTTAGGTTTCACTCTGTTTTCTGCTATATAGATAGATGTGTTTGAAACTCTAAATCAAACACGGTTTGTGCTAGCTCCGTGAAACTTGACAAAATGAAGTAGTTCTAAGTTCTATCTCTATGGTTTGTTTCCTCTTGAAGTACCCCATGCAGAAGAATGGCAAAGAACACTTTCGTTTGAAAGGGGTTGCCAAGCTTCCAAAAAACTACTAGTTTGCTGAAATCTCAGCAAACATTTTTTCACCAAATCTTGATGATACTTGGTGGTAATGATCAGTTCACTAAGCCACTTGGCTGCCCAACTTTCACTCCTCTAGGTTCAAGCGTTCGTTTCCAGTAACAGTTTGAATTTTTAGGTTTCACTCTGTTTTCTGCTATATGATAGATGTGTTTGAAACTCTAAATCAAACACGGTTTGTGCTAGCTCCGTGAAACTTGACAAAATGAAGTAGTTCTAAGTTCTATCTCTATTGTTTGTTTCCTCTTGAAGTACCCCATGCAGAGACTGGCGAAGAACACTTTCGTTTGAAAGGGGTTGCCAAGCTTCCAAAAAACTACTAGTTTGCTGAAATCTCAGCAAACATTTTTTCACCAAAATCTTGATGATACTTGGTGGTAATGATCAGTTCACTAAGCCCACTTGGCTGCCCAACTTTCACTCCTCTAGGTTCAAGCGTTCGTTTCCAGTAACAGTTTTGAATTTTTAGGTTTCACTCTGTTTTCTGCTATATTGATAGATGTGTTTGAAACTCTAAATCAAACACGGTTTGTGCTAGCTCCATCAAACTTGACAAAATGAAGTAGTTCTAAGTTCTATCTCTATGGTTTGTTTCCTCTTGAAGTACCCCATGCAGAGACTGGCGAAGAACACTTCGTTTGAAAGGGGTTGCCAAGCTTCAAAAAACTACTAGTTTGCTGAAATCTCAGCAAACATTTTTTCACCAAATATTGATGATACTTGGTGGTAATGATCAGTTCACTAATCCCACTTGGCTGCCCAACTTTCACTCTTCTAGGTTCACGCGTTCGTTTCCAGTAACAGTTTGAATTTTTAGGTTTCACTCTGTTTTCTGCTATATAGATAGATGTGTTTGAAACTCTAAATCAAACACGGTTTGTGCTAGCTCCGTGAAACTTGACAAAATGAAGTAGTTCTAAGTTCTATCTCTATGGTTTGTTTCCTCTTGAAGTACGCCATGCAGAGACTGGCAAAGAACACTTTCGTTTGAAAGGGGTTGCCAAGCTTCCAAAAAACTGCTAGTTTGCTGAAATCTCAGCAACCATTTTTTCACCAAATCTTGATGATACTTGGTGGTAATGATCAGTTCACTAAGCCCACTTGGCTGCCCAATTTTCACTCTTCTAGGTTCAAGCGTTCGTTTCCAGTAACACTTTGAATTTTTAGGTTTCACTCTGTTTTCTGCTATATAGATAGATGTGTTTGAAAGTATAAATCAAACACGGTTTGTGCTAGCTCCTTGAAACTTGACAAAATGAAGTAGTTCTAAGTTCTATCTCTACGGTTTGTTTCCTCCTGAAGTACCCCATGCAGAGACTGGCGAAGAACACTTTCTTTGAAAGGGGTTGCCAAGCATCCAAAAAACTACTAGTTTGCTGAAATCTCAGCAAACATTTTTTCACCAAATCTTGATGATACTTGGTGGTAATGATCAGTTCACTAATCCCACTTGGCTGCCCAACTTTCAATCTTCTAGGTTCAAGCGTTCGTTTCCAGTAACAGTTTGAATTTTAGGTTTCACTCTGTTTTCTGCTATATAGATAGATGTGTTTGAAACTCTAAATCAAACACGGTTTGTGCTAGCTCCGTGAAACTTGACAAAAAGGAAGTAGTTCTAAGTTCTATCACTATGGTTTGTTTCCTCTTGAAGTACCCCATGCAGAGACTGGCAAAGAACACTTTCGTTTGAAAAGGGGTTGCCAAGCTTCCAAAAAACTGCTAGTTTGCTGAAATCTCAGCAACCATTTTTTCACCAAATCTTGATGATACTTGGTGGTAATGATCAGTTCACTAATCCCACTTGGCTGCCCAAGTTTCAATCTTCTAGGTTCAAGCGTTCATTTCCAGTAACAGTTTGAATTTTTAGGTTTCAATCTGTTTTCTGCTATATAGATAGATGTGTTTGAAACTCTAAATCAAACACGGTTTGTGCTAGCTCGTGAAACTTGACAAAATGAAGTAGTTCTAATTTCTATCTCAATTGTTTGTTTCCTCTTGAAGTACCCCATGCAGAGACTGGCGAAGAACACTTTACGTTTGAAAGGGGTTGCCAAGCTTCCAAAAAACTACTAGTTTGCTGAAATCTCAGCAAACATTTTTTCACCAAATCTTGATGATACTTGGTGGTAATGATCAGTTCACTAATCCCACTTGGCTGCCCAACTTTCACTCTTCTAGGTTCAAGCGTTCGTTTCCAGTAACAGTTTGAATTTTTAGGTTTCACTCTGTTTTCTGCTATATAGATAGATGTGTTTGAAACTCTAAATCAAACACGGTTTGTGCTAGCTCCGTGAAACTTGACAAAATGAAGTAGTTCTAAGTTCTATCTCTATGGTTTGTTTCCTCTTGAAGTACGCCATGCAGAGACTGGCAAAGAACACTTTCGTTTGAAAGGGGTTGCCAAGCTTCCAAAAAACTGCTAGTTTGCTGAAATCTCAGCAACCATTTTTTCACCAAATCTTGATGATACTTGGTGGTAATGATCAGTTCACTAAGCCCACTTGGCTGCCCAATTTTCACTCTTCTAGGTTCAAGCGTTCGTTTCCAGTAACACTTTGAATTTTTAGGTTTCACTCTGTTTTCTGCTATATAGATAGATGTGTTTGAAAGTATAAATCAAACACGGTTTGTGCTAGCTCCTTGAAACTTGACCAAATGAAGTAGTTCTAAGTTCTATCTTTAGGTTTGTTTCCTCTTCAAGTACCCCATGCAGAGACTGGCGAAAAACACTTTCGTTTAAAGGGGTTGCCAAGCTTCCAAAAAACTACTAGTTTGCTGAAATCTCAGCAAACATTTTTTCACCAAATCTTGATGATACTTGGTGGTAATGATCAGTTCACTAAGCCCACTTGGCTGCCCAACTTTCACTCCTCTAGGTTCAAGCGTTCGTTTCCAGTAACACTTTGAATTTTTAGGTTTCACTCTGTTTTCTGCTATATAGATAGATGTGTTTGAAACTCTAAATCAAACACGGTTTGTGCTAGCTCCGTGAAACTTGACAAAATGAAGTAGTTCTAAGTTCTATCTCTATGGTTTGTTTCCTCTTGAAGTACCCCATGCAGAGACTGGCGAAGAACACTTTCGTTTGAAAGGGTTGCCAAGCTTCCAAAAAACTACTAGTTTGCTGAAATCTCAGCAAACATTTTTTCACCAAATATTGATGATACTTGGTGGTAATGATCAGTTCACTAATCCCCACTTGGCTGCCCAACTTTCACTCTTCTAGTTTCAAGCGTTCGTTTCCAGTAACAGTTTGAATTTTAGGTTTCACTCTGTTTTCTGCTATATAGAT
>NW_027517531.1:0-42430 GCF_048772815.1 Callospermophilus lateralis | reverse complement strand
AACGAAAGTGTTCTTCGCCAGTCTCTGCATTTGGTACTTCAAGAGGAAACAAACCATAGAGATAGAACTTAGAACTACTTCATTTTGTCAAGTTTCACGGAGCTAGCAAAAACCGTGTTTGATTTAGAGTTTCAAACACATCTATCTATATAGCAGAAAACAGAGTGAAACCTAAAAATTCAAACTGTTACTGGAAACGAACGCTTGAACCTAGAAGAGTGAAAGTTGGGCAGCCAAGTGGGATTAGTGAACTGATCATTACCACCAAGTATCATCAAGATTTGGTGAAAAAATGTTTGCTGAGATTTCAGCAAACTAGTAGTTTTTTGGAAGCATGGCAACCCCTCTCAAACGAAAGTGTTTTTCGCCAGTTTCTGCATGGGGTACTTCAAGAGGAAACAAACCATAGAGGTAGAACTTAGAACTACTTCATTTTGTCAAGTTTCAAGGAGCTAGCACAAACCGTGTTTGATTTAGAGTTTCAAACACATCTATCTATATAGCAGAAAACAGAGTGAAACCTAAAAATTCAAAGTGTTACTGGAAACGAACGCTTGAACCTAGAAGAGTGAAAATTGGGCAGCCAAGTGGGCTTAGTGAACTGATCATTACCACCAAGTATCATCAAGATTTGGTGAAAAAATGGTTGCTGAGATTTCAGCAAACGAGTAGTTTTTTGGAAGCTTGGCAACCCCTTTCAAAAGAAAGTGTTCTTCGCCAGTCTCTGCATTTGGTACTTCAAAAGGAAGCAAACCATAGAGATAGAACTTAGAACTACTTCATTTTGTCAAGTTTCACGGAGCTAGCACAAACCGTGTTTGATTTAGAGTTTCTAACACATCTATCTGTATAGCAGAAAACAGAGTGAAACCTAAAAATTCAAACTGTTACTGGAAACGAACGCTTGAACCTAGAAGAGTGAAAGTTGGGAAGCCAAGTGGGATTAGTGAACTGATCATTACCACCAAGTATCATCAAGATTTGGTGAAAAAATGTTTGCTGAGATTTCAGCAAACTAGTAGTTTTTTGGAAGCATGGCAACCCCTTTCAAACGAAAGTGTTTTTCGCCAGTCTCTGCATGGGGTACTTCAAGAGGAAACAAACCATAGAGATAGAACTTAGAACTACTTCATTTTGTCAAGTTTCAAGGAGCTAGCACAAACCGTGTTTGATTTAGAGTTTCAAACACATCTATCTATATAGCAGAAAACAGAGTGAAACCTAAAAATTCAAACTGTTACTGGAAACGAACGCTTGAACCTAGAAGATTGAAAGTTGGGCAGCCAAGTGGGCTTAGTGAACTGATCATTACCACCAAGTATCATCAAGATTTGGTAAAAAAATGGTTGCTGAGATTTCAGCAAACTAGTAGTTTTTTGGAAGCTTGGCAACCCCTTTCAAACGAAAGTGTTCTTCGCCAGTCTCTGCATTTGGTACTTCAAGAGGAAACAAACCATAGAGATAGAACTTAGAACTACTTCATTTTGTCAAGTTTCACGGAGCTAGCAAAAACCATGTTTGATTTAGAGTTTCAAACACATCTATCTATATAGCAGAAAACAGAGTGAAACCTAAAAATTCAAACTGTTACTGGAAACGAACGCTTGAACCTAGAAGAGTGAAAGTTGGGCAGCCAAGTGGGATTAGTGAACTGATCATTCCCACCAAGTATCATCAAGATTTGGTGAAAAAATGTTTGCTGAGATTTCAGCAAACTAGTAGTTTTTTGGAAGCATGGCAACCCCTCTCAAACGAAAGTGTTTTTCGCCAGTTTCTGCATGGGGTACTTCAAGAGGAAACAAACCATAGAGGTAGAACTTAGAACTACTTCATTTTGTCAAGTTTCAAGGAGCTAGCACAAACCGTGTTTGATTTAGAGTTTCAAACACATCTATCTATATAGCAGAAAACAGAGTGAAACCTAAAAATTCAAAGTGTTACTGGAAACGAACGCTTGAACCTAGAAGAGTGAAAATTGGGCAGCCAAGTGGGCTTAGTGAACTGATCATTACCACCAAGTATCATCAAGATTTGGTGAAAAAATGGTTGCTGAGATTTCAGCCAACGAGTAGTTTTTTGGAAGCTTGGCAACCCCTTTCAAAAGAAAGTGTTCTTCGCCAGTCTCTGCATTTGGTACTTCAAAAGGAAGCAAACCATAGAGATAGAACTTAGAACTACTTCATTTTGTCAAGTTTCACGGAGCTAGCACAAACCGTGTTTGATTTAGAGTTTCAAACACATCTATCTATATAGCAGAAAACAGAGTGAAACCTAAAAATTCAAACTGTTACTGGAAACGAACGCTTGAACCTAGAAGAGTGAAAGTTGGGCAGCCAAGTGGGATTAGTGAACTGATCATTACCACCAAGTATCATCAAGATTTGGTGAAAAAATGTTTGCTGAGATTTCAGCAAACTAGTAGTTTTTTGGAAGCATGGCAACCCCTTTCAAACGAAAGTGTTTTTCGCCAGTCTCTGCATGGGGTACTTCAAGAGGAAACAAACCATAGAGATAGAACTTAGAACTACTTCATTTTGTCAAGTTTCAAGGAGCTAGCACAAACCGTGTTTGATTTAGAGTTTCAAACACATCTATCTATATAGCAGAAAACAGAGTGAAACCTAAAAATTCAAAGTGTTACTGGAAACGAACGCTTGAACCTAGAAGATTGAAAGTTGGGCAGCCAAGTGGGCTTAGTGAACTGATCATTACCACCAAGTATCATCAAGATTTGGTAAAAAAATGGTTGCTGAGATTTCTGCAAACTAGTAGTTTTTTGGAAGCTTGGCAACCCCTTTCAAACGAAAGTGTTCTTCGCCAGTCTCTGCATTTGGTACTTCAAGAGGAAACAAACCATAGAGATAGAACTTAGAACTACTTCATTTTGTCAAGTTTCACGGAGCTAGCAAAAACCGTGTTTGATTTAGAGTTTCAAACACATCTATCTATATAGCAGAAAACAGAGTGAAACCTAAAAATTCAAACTGTTACTGGAAACGAACGCTTGAACCTAGAAGAGTGAAAGTTGGGCAGCCAAGTGGGATTAGTGAACTGATCATTACCACCAAGTATCATCAAGATTTGGTGAAAAAATGTTTGCTGAGATTTCAGCAAACTAGTAGTTTTTTGGAAGCATGGCAACCCCTCTCAAACGAAAGTGTTTTTCGCCAGTTTCTGCATGGGGTACTTCAAGAGGAAACAAACCATAGAGGTAGAACTTAGAACTACTTCATTTTGTCAAGTTTCAAGGAGCTAGCACAAACCGTGTTTGATTTAGAGTTTCAAACACATCTATCTATATAGCAGAAAACAGAGTGAAACCTAAAAATTCAAAGTGTTACTGGAAACGAACGCTTGAACCTAGAAGAGTGAAAATTGGGCAGCCAAGTGGGCTTAGTGAACTGATCATTACCACCAAGTATCATCAAGATTTGGTGAAAAAATGGTTGCTGAGATTTCAGCCAACGAGTAGTTTTTTGGAAGCTTGGCAACCCCTTTCAAAAGAAAGTGTTCTTCGCCAGTCTCTGCATTTGGTACTTCAAAAGGAAGCAAACCATAGAGATAGAACTTAGAACTACTTCATTTTGTCAAGTTTCACGGTGCTAGCACAAACCGTGTTTGATTTAGAGTTTCAAACACATCTATCTGTATAGCAGAAAACAGAGTGAAACCTAAAAATTCAAACTGTTACTGGAAACGAACGCTTGAACCTAGAAGAGTGAAAGTTGGGCAGCCAAGTGGGATTAGTGAACTGATCATTACCACCAAGTATCATCAAGATTTGGTGAAAAAATGTTTGGTGAGATTTCAGCAAACTAGTAGTTTTTTGGAAGCATGGCAACCCCTTTCAAACGAAAGTGTTCTTCGCCAGTCTCTGCATGGGGTACTTCAAGAGGAAACAAACCATAGAGATAGAACTTAGAACTACTTCATTTTGTCAAGTTTCATGGAGCGAGCACAAACCGTGTTTGATTTAGAGTTTCAAACACATCTATCTATATAGCAGAAAACAGAGTGAAACCTAAAAATTCAAACTGTTACTGGAAACGAACGCTTGAACCTAGAAGAGTGAAAGTTGGGCAGCCAAGTGGGATTAGTGAACTGATCATTACCACCAAGTATCATCAAGATTTGGTGAAAAAATGTTTGGTGAGATTTCAGCAAACTAGTAGTTTTTTGGAAGCATGGCAACCCCTTTCAAACGAAAGTGTTCTTCGCCAGTCTCTGCATGGGGTACTTCAAGAGGAAACAAACCATAGAGATAGAACTTAGAACTACTTCATTTTGTCAAGTTTCACGGAGCTAGCACAAACCGTGTTTGATTTAGAGTTTCAAACACATCTATCTATATAGCAGAAAACAGAGTGAAACCTAAAAATTCAAACTGTTACTGGAAACGATCGCTTGAACCTAGAAGAGTGAAAGTTGGGCAGCCAAGTGGGATTAGTGAACTGATCATTATCACCAAGTATCATCAAGATTTGGTGAAAAAATGTTTGCTGAGATTTCAGCAAACTAGTAGTTTTTTGGAAGCATGGCAACCCCTCTCAAACGAAAGTGTTTTTCGCCAGTCTCTGCATGGGGTACTTCAAGAGGAAACAAACCATAGAGATAGAACTTAGAACTACTTCATTTTGTCAAGTTTCAAGGAGCTAGCACAAACCGTGTTTGATTTAGAGTTTCAAACACATCTATCTATATAGCAGAAAACAGAGTGAAACCTAAAAATTCAAAGTGTTACTGGAAACGAACGCTTGAACCTAGAAGAGTGAAAATTGGGCAGCCAAGTGGGCTTAGTGAACTGATCATTACCACCAAGTATCATCAAGATTTGGTGAAAAAATGGTTGCTGAGATTTCAGCAAACGAGTAGTTTTTTGGAAGCTTGGCAACCCCTTTCAAACGAAAGTGTTCTTCGCCAGTCTCTGCATTTGGTACTTCAAGAGGAAACAAACCATAGAGATAGAACTTAGAACTACTTCATTTTGTCAAGTTTCACGGAGCTAGCACAAACCGTGTTTGATTTAGAGTTTCAAACACATCTATCTGTATAGCAGAAAACAGAGTGAAACCTAAAAATTCAAACTGTTACTGGAAACGAACTCTTGAACCTAGAAGAGTGAAAGTTGAAAAGCCAAGTGGGATTAGTGAACTGATCATTACCACCAAGTATCATCAAGATTTGGTGAAAAAATGTTTGCTGAGATTTCAGCAAACTAGTAGTTTTTTGGAAGCATGGCAACCCCTTTCAAACGAAAGTGTTTTTCGCCAGTCTCTGCATGGGGTACTTCAAGAGGAAACAAACCATAGAGATAGAACTTAGAACTACTTCATTTTGTCAAGTTTCAAGGAGCTAGCACAAACCGTGTTTGATTTAGAGTTTCAAACACATCTATCTATATAGCAGAAAACAGAGTGAAACCTAAAAATTCAAAGTGTTACTGGAAACGAACGCTTGAACCTAGAAGAGTGAAAGTTGGGCAGCCAAGTGGGATTAGTGAACTGATCATTACCACCAAGTATCATCAAGATTTGGTGAAAAAATGTTTGCTGAGATTTCAGCAAACTAGTAGTTTTTTGGAAGCTTGGCAACCCCTTTCAAACGAAAGTGTTTTTCGCCAGTCTCCGCATGGGGTACTTCAAGAGGAAACAAACCATAGAGATAGAACTTAGAACTACTTCATTTTGTCAAGTTTCAAAAAGCTAGCACAAACCGTGTTTGATTTAGAGTTTCAAACACATCTATCTATATAGCAGAAAACAGAGTGAAACCTAAAAATTCAAAGTGTTACTGGAAACGAACGCTTGAACCTAGAAGATTGAAAGTTGGGCAGCCAAGTGGGATTAGTGAACTGATCATTACCACCAAGTATCATCAAGATTTGGTGAAAAAATGTTTGGTGAGATTTCAGCAAACTAGTAGTTTTTTGGAAGCATGGCAACCCCTTTCAAACGAAAGTGTTCTTCGCCAGTCTCTGCATGGGGTACTTCAAGAGGAAACAAACCATAGAGATAGAACTTAGAACTACTTCATTTTGTCAAGTTTCACGGAGCTAGCACAAACCGTGTTTGATTTAGAGTTTCAAACACATCTATCTATATAGCAGAAAACAGAGTGAAACCTAAAAATTCAAACTGTTACTGGAAACGAACGCTTGAACCTAGAAGAGTGAAAGTTGGGCAGCCAAGTGGGATTAGTGAACTGATCATTACCACCAAGTATCATCAAGATTTGGTGAAAAAATGTTTGCTGAGATTTCAGCAAACTAGTAGTTTTTTGGAAGCTTGGCAACCCCTTTCAAACGAAAGTGTTCTTCGCCAGTCTCTGCATGGGGTACTTCAAGAGGAAACAAACCATAGAGATAGAACTTAGAACTACTTCATTTGGTCAAGTTTCAAAGAGCTAGCACAAACCGTGTTTGATTTAGAGTTTCAACACATCTATCTATATAGCAGAAAACAGAGTGAAACCTAAAAATTCAAAGTGTTACTGGAAACGAACGCTTGAACCTAGAAGAGTGAAAATTGGGCAGCCAAGTGGGCTTAGTGAACTGATCATTACCACCAAGTATCATCAAGATTTGTTGAAAAAATGTTTGCTGAGATTTCAGCAAACGAGTAGTTTTTTGGAAGCTTGGCAACCCTTTCAAACGAAAGTGTTCTTCGCCAGTCTCTGCATGGGGTACTTCAAGTGGAAACAAACCATATAGATAGAACTTAGAACTACTTCATTTTGTCAAGTTTCAAGGAGCTAGCACAAACCGTGTTTGATTTAGAGTTTCAAACACATCTATCTATATAGCAGAAAACAGAGTGAAACCTAAAAATTCAAAGTGTTACTGGAAACGAACGCTTGAACCTAGAAGATTGAAAGTTGGGCAGCCAAGTGGGATTAGTGACCTCATCGTTACCACCAAGTATCATCAAGATTTCGTGAAAAAATGTTTGCTGAGATTTCAGCAAACTAGTAGTTTTTTGGAAGCATGGCAACCCCTTTCAAACGAAAGTGTTCTTCGCCAGTCTCTGCATGGGGTACTTCAAGAGGAAACAAACCATAGAGATAGAACTTAGAACTACTTCATTTTGTCAAGTTTCACGGAGCTAGCACAAACCGTGTTTGATTTAGAGTTTCAAACACACCTATCTATATAGCAGAAAACAGAGTGAAACCTAAAAATTCAAACTGTTACTGGAAACGAACGCTTGAACCTAGAAGAGTGAAAGTTCGGCAGCCAAGTGGGATTAGTGAACTGATCATTACCACCAAGTATCATCAAGATTTGGTGAAAAAATGTTTGCTGAGATTTCAGCAAACTAGTAGTTTTTTGGAAGCTTGGCAACCCCTTTAAAACGAAAGTGTTCTTCGCCAGTCTCTGCATGGGGTACTTCAAGAGGAAACAAACCATAGAGATAGAACTTAGAACTACTTCATTTGGTCAAGTTTCAAGGAGCTAGCACAAACCGTGTTTGATTTAGAGTTTCAACACATCTATCTATATAGCAGAAAACAGAGTGAAACCTAAAAATTCAAAGTGTTACTGGAAACGAACGCTTGAACCTAGAAGAGTGAAAATTGGGCAGCCAAGTGGGCTTAGTGAACTGATAATTACCACCAAGTATCATCAAGATTTGGTGAAAAAATGTTTGCTGAGATTTCAGCAAACTAGTAGTTTTTTGGAAGCTTGGCAACCCCTTTCAAACGAAAGTGTTCTTCGCCAGTCTCTGCATGGGGTACTTCAAGAGGAAACAAACCATAGAGATAGAACTTAGAACTACTTCATTTTGTCAAGTTTCACGGAGCTAGCACAAACCGTGTTTGATTTAGAGTTTCAAACACATCTATCTATATAGCAGAAAACAGAGTGAAACCTAAAAATTCAAACTGTTACTGGAAACGATCGCTTGAACCTAGAAGAGTGAAAGTTGGGCAGCCAAGTGGGATTAGTGAACTGATCATTATCACCAAGTATCATCAAGATTTGGTGAAAAAATGTTTGCTGAGATTTCAGCAAACTAGTAGTTTTTTGGAAGCATGGCAACCCCTCTCAAACGAAAGTGTTTTTCGCCAGTCTCTGCATGGGGTACTTCAAGAGGAAACAAACCATAGAGATAGAACTTAGAACTACTTCATTTTGTCAAGTTTCAAGGAGCTAGCACAAACCGTGTTTGATTTAGAGTTTCAAACACATCTATCTATATAGCAGAAAACAGAGTGAAACCTAAAAATTCAAAGTGTTACTGGAAACGAACGCTTGAACCTAGAAGAGTGAAAATTGGGCAGCCAAGTGGGCTTAGTGAACTGATCATTACCACCAAGTATCATCAAGATTTGGTGAAAAAATGGTTGCTGAGATTTCAGCAAACTAGTAGTTTTTTGGAAGCTTGGCAACCCCTTTCAAACGAAAGTGTTCTTCGCCAGTCTCTGCATTTGGTACTTCAAGAGGAAACAAACCATAGAGATAGAACTTAGAACTACTTCATTTTGTCAAGTTTCACGGAGCTAGCACAAACCGTGTTTGATTTAGAATTTCAAACACATCTATCTGTATAGCAGAAAACAGAGTGAAACCTAAAAATTCAAACTGTTACTGGAAACGAACGCTTGAACCTAGAAGAGTGAAAGTTGGGAAGCCAAGTGGGATTAGTGAACTGATCATTACCACCAAGTATCATCAAGATTTGGTGAAAAAATGTTTGGTGTGATTTCAGCAAACTAGTAGTTTTTTGGAAGCATGGCAACCCCTTTCAAACGAAAGTGTTCTTCGCCAGTCTCTGCATGGGGTACTTCAAGAGGAAACAAACCATAGAGATAGAACTTAGAACTACTTCATTTTGTCAAGTTTCACGGAGCTAGCACAAACCGTGTTTGATTTAGAGTTTCAAACACATCTATCTATATAGCAGAAAACAGAGTGAAACCTAAAAATTCAAACTGTTACTGGAAACGAACGCTTGAACCTAGAAGAGTGAAAGTTGGGCAGCCAAGTGGGATTAGTGAACTGATCATTACCACCAAGTATCATCAAGATTTGGTGAAAAAATGTTTGCTGAGATTTCAGCAAACTAGTAGTTTTTTGGAAGCATTGCAACCCCTTTCAAACGAAAGTGTTTTTCGCCAGTCTCTGCATGGGGTACCTCAAGTGGAAACAAACCATAGAGATAGAACTTAGAACTACTTCATTTTGTCAAGTTTCAAGGAGCTAGCACAAACCGTGTTTGATTTAGAGTTTCAAACACATCTATCTATATAGCAGAAAACAGAGTGAAACCTAAAAATTCAAAGTGTTACTGGAAATGAACGCTTGAACCTAGAAGATTGAAAGTTGGGCAGCCAAGTGGGATTAGTGAACTGATCATTACCACCAAGTATCATCAAGATTTGGTGAAAAAATGTTTGGTGAGATTTCAGCAAACTAGTAGTTTTTTGGAAGCATGGCAACCCCTTTCAAACGAAAGTGTTCTTCGCCAGTCTCTGCATGGGGTACTTCAAGAGGAAACAAACCATAGAGATAGAACTTAGAACTACTTCATTTTGTCAAGTTTCACGGAGCTAGCACAAACCGTGTTTGATTTAGAGTTTCAAACACATCTATCTATATAGCAGAAAACAGAGTGAAACCTAAAAATTCAAACTGTTACTGGAAACGAACGCTTGAACCTAGAAGAGTGAAAGTTGGGCAGCCAAGTGGGATTAGTGAACTGATCATTACCACCAAGTATCATCAAGATTTGGTGAAAAAATGTTTGGTGACATTTCAGCAAACTAGTAGTTTTTTGGAAGCATGGCAACCCCTTTCAAACGAAAGTGTTCTTCGCCAGTCTCTGCATGGGGTACTTCAAGAGGAAACAAACCATAGAGATAGAACTTAGAACTACTTCATTTTGTCAAGTTTCATGGAGCGAGCACAAACCGTGTTTGATTTAGAGTTTCAAACACATCTATCTATATAGCAGAAAACAGAGTGAAACCTAAAAATTCAAACTGTTACTGGAAACGAACGCTTGAACCTAGAAGAGTGAAAGTTGGGCAGCCAAGTGGGATTAGTGAACTGATCATTACCACCAAGTATCATCAAGATTTGGTGAAAAAATGTTTGGTGAGATTTCAGCAAACTAGTAGTTTTTTTTAAGCATGGCAACCCCTTTCAAACGAAAGTGTTCTTCGTCAGTCTCTGCATGGGGTACTTCAAGAGGAAACAAACCATAGAGATAGAACTTAGAACTACTTCATTTTGTCAAGTTTCACGGAGCTAGCACAAACCGTGTTTGATTTAGAGTTTCAAACACATCTATCTATATAGCAGAAAACAGAGTGAAACCTAAAAATTCAAACTGTTACTGGAAACGATCGCTTGAAGTTGAAGAGTGAAAGTTGGGCAGCCAAGTGGGATTAGTGAACTGATCATTATCACCAAGTATCATCAAGATTTGGTGAAAAAATGTTTGCTGAGATTTCAGCAAACTAGTAGTTTTTTGGAAGCATGGCAACCCCTCTCAAACGAAAGTGTTTTTCGCCAGTCTCTGCATGGGGTACTTCAAGAGGAAACAAACCATAGAGATAGAACTTAGAACTACTTCATTTTGTCAAGTTTCAAGGAGCTAGCACAAACCGTGTTTGATTTAGAGTTTCAAACACATCTATCTATATAGCAGAAAACAGAGTGAAACCTAAAAATTCAAAGTGTTACTGGAAACGAACGCTTGAACCTAGAAGAGTGAAAATTGGGCAGCAAAGTGGGCTTAGTGAACTGATCATTACCACCAAGTATCATCAAGATTTGGTGAAAAAATGTTTGCTGAGATTTCAGCAAACGAGTAGTTTTTTGGAAGCTTGGCAACCCCTTTCAAACGAAAGTGTTCTTCGCCAGTCTCTGCATTTGGTACTTCAAGAGGAAACAAACCATAGAGATAGAACTTAGAACTACTTCATTTTGTCAAGTTTCACGGAGCTAGCACAAACCGTGTTTGATTTAGAGTTTCAAACACATCTATCTGTATAGCAGAAAACAGAGTGAAACCTAAAAATTCAAAGTGTTACTGGAAACGAACGCTTGAACCTAGAAGAGTGAAAATTGGGCAGCCAAGTGCGCTTGGTGAACTGATCATTACCACCAAGTATCATCAAGATTTGGTGAAAAAATGTTTGCTGAGATTTCAGCAAACTAGTAGTTTTTTGGAACCTTGGCAACCCCTTTCAAACGAAAGTGTTCTTCGCCAGTCTCTGCATGGGGTACTTCAAGAGGAAACAAACCATAGAGATAGAACTTAGAACTACTTCATTTGGTCAAGTTTCACGGAGCTAGCACAAACCGTGTTTGATTTAGAGTTTCAAACACATCTATCTATATAGCAGAAAACAGAGTGAAACCTAAAAATTCAAACTGTTACTGGAAACGAACGCTTGAACCTAGAAGAGTGAAAGTTGGGCAGCCAAGTGGGATTAGTGAACTGATCATTACCACCAAGTATCATCAAGATTTGGTGAAAAAATGTTTGGTGACATTTCAGCAAACTAGTAGTTTTTTGGAAGCATGGCAACCCCTTTCAAACGAAAGTGTTCTTCGCCAGTCTCTGCATGGGGTACTTCAAGAGGAAACAAACCATAGAGATAGAACTTAGAACTACTTCATTTTGTCAAGTTTCATGGAGCGAGCACAAACCGTGTTTGATTTAGAGTTTCAAACACATCTATCTATATAGCAGAAAACAGAGTGAAACCTAAAAATTCAAACTGTTACTGGAAACGAACGCTTGAACCTAGAAGAGTGAAAGTTGGGCAGCCAAGTGGGATTAGTGAACTGATCATTACCACCAAGTATCATCAAGATTTGGTGAAAAAATGTTTGGTGAGATTTCAGCAAACTAGTAGTTTTTTTTAAGCATGGCAACCCCTTTCAAACGAAAGTGTTCTTCGTCAGTCTCTGCATGGGGTACTTCAAGAGGAAACAAACCATAGAGATAGAACTTAGAACTACTTCATTTTGTCAAGTTTCACGGAGCTAGCACAAACCGTGTTTGATTTAGAGTTTCAAACACATCTATCTATATAGCAGAAAACAGAGTGAAACCTAAAAATTCAAACTGTTACTGGAAACGATCGCTTGAAGTTGAAGAGTGAAAGTTGTGCAGCCAAGTGGGATTAGTGAACTGATCATTATCACCAAGTATCATCAAGATTTGGTGAAAAAATGTTTGCTGAGATTTCAGCAAACTAGTAGTTTTTTGGAAGCATGGCAACCCCTCTCAAACGAAAGTGTTTTTCGCCAGTCTCTGCATGGGGTACTTCAAGAGGAAACAAACCATAGAGATAGAACTTAGAACTACTTCATTTTGTCAAGTTTCAAGGAGCTAGCACAAACCGTGTTTGATTTAGAGTTTCAAACACATCTATCTATATAGCAGAAAACAGAGTGAAACCTAAAAATTCAAAGTGTTACTGGAAACGAACGCTTGAACCTAGAAGAGTGAAAATTGGGCAGCCAAGTGGGCTTAGTGAACTGATCATTACCACCAAGTATCATCAAGATTTGGTGAAAAAATGGTTGCTGAGATTTCAGCAAACTAGTAGTTTTTTGGAAGCATGGCAACCCCTCTCAAACGAAAGTGTTTTTCGCCAGTCTCTGCATGGGGTACTTCAAGAGGAAACAAACCATAGAGATAGAACTTAGAACTACTTCATTTTGTCAAGTTTCAAGGAGCTAGCACAAACCGTGTTTGATTTAGAGTTTCAAACACATCTATCTATATAGCAGAAAACAGAGTGAAACCTAAAAATTCAAAGTGTTACTGGAAACGAACGCTTGAACCTAGAAGAGTGAAAATTGGGCAGCCAAGTGGGCTTAGTGAACTGATCATTACCACCAAGTATCATCAAGATTTGGTGAAAAAATGGTTGCTGAGATTTCAGCAAACGAGTAGTTTTTTGGAAGCTTGGCAACCCCTTTCAAACGAAAGTGTTCTTCGCCAGTCTCTGCATGGGGTACTTCAAGAGGAAACAAACCATAGAGATAGAACTTAGAACTACTTCATTTTGTCAAGTTTCAAGGAGCTAGCACAAACCGTGTTTGATTTAGAGTTTCAAACACATCTATCTATATAGCAGAAAACAGAGTGAAACCTAAAAATTCAAAGTGTTACTGGAAACGAACGCTTGAACCTAGAAGAGTGAAAATTGGGCAGCCAAGTGGGCTTAGTGAACTGATCATTACCACCAAGTATCATCAAGATTTGGTGAAAAAATGGTTGCTGAGATTTCAGCAAACGAGTAGTTTTTTGGAAGCTTGGCAACCCCTTTCAAACGAAAGTGTTCTTCGCCAGTCTCTGCATTTGGTACTTCAAGAGGAAACAAACCATAGAGATAGAACTTAGAACTACTTCATTTTGTCAAGTTTCACGGAGCTAGCACAAACCGTGTTTGATTTAGAGTTTCAAACACATCTATCTGTATAGCAGAAAACAGAGTGAAACCTAAAAATTCAAAGTGTTACTGGAAACGAACGCTTGAACCTAGAAGAGTGAAAATTGGGCAGCCAAGTGCGCTTGGTGAACTGATCATTACCACCAAGTATCATCAAGATTTGGTGAAAAAATGTTTGCTGAGATTTCAGCAAACTAGTAGTTTTTTGGAAGCTTGGCAACCCCTTTCAAACGAAAGTGTTCTTCGCCAGTCTCTGCATGGGGTACTTCAAGAGGAAACAAACCATAGAGATAGAACTTAGAACTACTTCATTTGGTCAAGTTTCACGGAGCTAGCACAAACCGTGTTTGATTTAGAGTTTCAAACACATCTATCTATATAGCAGAAAACAGAGTGAAACCTAAAAATTCAAACTGTTACTGGAAACGAACGCTTGAACCTAGAAGAGTGAAAGTTGGGCAGCCAAGTGGGATTAGTGAACTGATCATTACCACCAAGTATCATCAAGATTTGGTGAAAAAATGTTTGGTGAGATTTCAGCAAACTAGTAGTTTTTTGGAAGCATGGCAACCCCTTTCAAACGAAAGTGTTCTTCGCCAGTCTCTGCATGGGGTACTTCAAGAGGAAACAAACCATAGAGATAGAACTTAGAACTACTTCATTTTGTAAAGTTTCACGGAGCGAGCACAAACTGTGTTTGATTTAGAGTTTCAAACACATCTATCTATATAGCAGAAAACAGAGTAAAACCTAAAAATTCAAACTGTTACTGGAAACGAACGCTTGAACCTAGAAGAGTGAAAGTTGGGCAGCCAAGTGGGATTAGTGAACTGATCATTACCACCAAGTATCATCAAGATTTGGTGAAAAAATGTTTGGTGAGATTTCAGCAAACTAGTAGTTTTTTGGAAGCATGGCAACCCCTTTCAAACGAAAGTGTTCTTCGCCAGTCTCTGCATGGGGTACTTCAAGAGGAAACAAACCATAGAGATAGAACTTAGAACTACTTCATTTTGTCAAGTTTCACGGAGCTAGCACAAACCGTGTTTGATTTAGAGTTTCAAACACATCTATCTATATAGCAGAAAACAGAGTGAAACCTAAAAATTCAAACTGTTACTGGAAACGATCGCTTGAACCTAGAAGAGTGAAAGTTGGGCAGCCAAGTGGGATTAGTGAACTGATCATTATCAAAAAGTATCATCAAGATTTGGTGAAGAAATGTTTGCTGAGATTTCAGCAAACTAGTAGTTTTTTGGAAGCATGGCAACCCCTCTCAAACGAAAGTGTTTTTCGCCAGTTTCTGCATGGGGTACTTCAAGAGGAAACAAACCATAGAGATAGAACTTAGAACTACTTCATTTTGTCAAGTTTCAAGGAGCTAGCACAAACCGTGTTTGATTTAGAGTTTCAAACACATCTATCAATATAGCAGAAAACAGAGTGAAACCTAAAAATTCAAACTGTTACTGGAAACGAACGCTTGAACCTAGAAGAGAGAAAATTGGGCAGCCAAGTGGGCTTAGTGAACTGATCATTACCACCAAGTATCATCAAGATTTGGTGAAAAAATGGTTGCTGAGATTTCAGCAAACGAGTAGTTTTTTGGAAGCATGGCAACCCCTTTCAAACGAAAGTGTTCTTCGCCAGTCTCTGCATTTGGTACTTCAAGAGGAAACAAACCATAGAGATAGAACTTAGAACTACTTCATTTTGTCAAGTTTCACGGAGCTAGCACAAACCGTGTTTGATTTAGAGTTTCAAACACATCTATCTGTATAGCAGAAAACAGAGTGAAACCTAAAAATTCAAACTGTTACTGGAAACGAACGCTTGAACCTAGAAGAGTGAAAGTTGGGAAGCCAAGTGGGATTAGTGAACTGATCATTACCACCAAGTATCATCAAGATTTGGTGAAAAAATGTTTGCTGAGATTTCAGCAAACTAGTAGTTTTTTGGAAGCATGGCAACCCCTTTCAAACGAAAGTGTTTTTCGCCAGTCTCTGCATGGGGTACTTCAAGAGGAAACAAACCATAGAGATAGAACTTAGAACTACTTCATTTTGTCAAGTTTCAAGGAGCTAGCACAAACCGTGTTTGATTTAGAGTTTCAAACACATCTATCTATATAGCAGAAAACAGAGTGAAACCTAAAAATTCAAAGTGTTACTGGAAACGAACGCTTGAACCTAGAAGATTGAAAGTTGGGCAGCCAAGTGGGCTTAGTGAACTGATCATTACCACCAAGTATCATCAAGATTTGGTGAAAAAATGTTTGCTGAGATTTCAGCAAACGAGTAGTTTTTTGGAAGCTTGGCAACCCCTTTCAAACGAAAGTGTTCTTCGCCAGTCTCTGCATGGGGTACTTCAAGAGGAAACAAACCATAGAGATAGAACTTAGAACTACTTCATTTTGTCAAGTTTCACGGAGCTAGCACAAACGGTGTTTGATTTAGAGTTTCAAACACATCTATCTATATAGCAGAAAACAGAGTGAAACCTAAAAATTCAAAGTGTTACTGGAAACGAACGCTTGAACCTAGAAGAGTGAAAGTTGGGCAGCCAAGTGGGATTAGTGAACTGATCATTACCACCAAGTATCATCAAGATTTGGTGAAAAAATGTTTGCTGAGATTTCAGCAAACTAGTAGTATTTTGGAAGCATGGCAACCCTTTCAAACAAAAGTTTTTTTCGCCAGTCTCTGCATGGGGTACTTCAAGAGGAAACAAACCATAGAGATAGAACTTAGAACTACTTCATTTTGTCAAGTTTCAAGGAGCTAGCACAAACCGTGTTTGATTTAGAGTTTCAAACACATCTATCTATATAGCAGAAAACAGAGTGAAACCTAAAAATTCAAAGTGTTACTGGAAACGAACGCTTGAACCTAGAAGAGTGAAAGTTGGGCAGCCAAGTGGGATTAGTGAACTGATCATTACCACCAAGTATCATCAAGATTTGGTGAAAAAATGTTTGGTGAGATTTCAGCAAACTAGTAGTTTTTTTGAAGCATGGCAACCCCTTTCAAACGAAAGTGTTCTTCGCCAGTCTCTGCATGGGGTACTTCAAGTGGAAACAAACCATAGAGATAGAACTTAGAACTACTTCATTTTGTCAAGTTTCACGGAGCTAGCACAAACCGTGTTTGATTTAGAGTTTCAAACACATCTATCTATATAGCAGAAAACAGAGTGAAACCTAAAAATTCAAAGTGTTACTGGAAACGAACGCTTGAACCTAGAAGAGTGAAAGTTGGGCAGCCAAGTGGGATTAGTGAACTGATCATTACCACCAAGTATCATCAAGATTTGGTGAAAAAATGTTTGGTGAGATTTCAGCAAACTAGTAGTTTTTTGGAAGCTTCGCAACCCCTTTAAAACGAAAGTGTTCTTCGCCAGTCTCTGCATGCGGTACTTCAAGAGGAAACAAACCGTAGAGATAGAACTTAGAACTACTTCATTTTGTCAAGTTTCAAGGAGCTAGCACAAACCGTGTTTGATTTAGAGTTTCAACACATCTATCTATATAGCAGAAAACAGAGTGAAACCTAAAAATTCAAAGTGTTACTGGAAACGAACGCTTGAACCTAGAAGAGTGAAAATTGGGCAGCCAAGTGGGCTTAGTGAACTGATCATTACCACCAAGTATCATCAAGATTTGGTGAAAAAATGTTTGCTGAGATTTCAGCAAACGAGTAGTTTTTTGGAAGCTTGGCAACCCCTTTAAAACGAAAGTGTTCTTCGCCAGTCTCTGCATGGGGTACTTCAAGAGGAAACAAACCATAGAGATAGAACTTAGAACTGCTTCATTTGGTCAAGTTTCAAGGAGCTAGCAAAAACCGTGTTTGATTTAGAGTTTCAACACATCTAACTATATAGCAGAAAACAGAGTGTAACCTAAAAATTCAAAGTGTTACTGGAAACGAACGCTTGAACCTAGAAGAGTGAAAATTGGGCAGCCAAGTGGGCTTAGTGAACTGATCATTACCACCAAGTATCATCAAGATTTGGTGAAAAAATGTTTGCTGAGATTTCAGCAAACGAGTAGTTTTTTGGAAGCTTGGCAACCCCTTTCAAACGAAAGTGTTCTTCGCCAGTCTCTGCATGGGGTACTTCAAGAGGAAACAAACCATAGAGATAGAACTTAGAATTACTTCATTTGGTCAAGTTTCAAGGAGCTAGCACAAACCGTGTTTGATTTAGAGTTTCAACATATCTATCTATATAGCAGAAAACAGAGTGAAACCTAAAAATTCAAAGTGTTACTGGAAACGAACGCTTGAACCGAGAAGAGTGAAAATTGGGCAGCCAAGTGGGCTTAGTGAACTGATCATTACCACCAAGTATCATCAAGATTAGGTGAAAAAATGGTTGCTGAGATTTCAGCAAACGAGTAGTTTTTTGGAAGCTTGGCAACCCCTTTCAAACGAAAGTGTTCTTCGCCATTCTCTGCATTTGCTACTTCAAGAGGAAACAAACCATAGAGATAGAACTTAGAACTACTTCATTTTGTCAAGTTTCACGGAGCTAGCACAAACCGTGTTTGATTTAGAGTTTCAAACACATGTACCTGTATAGCAGAAAACAGAGTGAAACCTAAAAATTCAAACTGTTACTGGAAACGAACGCTTGAACCTAGAAGAGTGAAAGTTGGGAAGCCAAGTGGGATTAGTGAACTGATCATTACCACCAAGTATCATCAAGATTTGGTGAAAAAATGTTTGCTGAGATTTCAACAAACTAGTAGTTTCTTGGAAGCATGGCAACCCCTTTCAAACGAAAGTGTTTTTCGCCAGTCTCTGCATGGGGTACTTCAAGAGGAAACAAACCATAGAGATAGAACTTAGAACTACTTCATTTTGTCAAGTTTCAAGGAGCTAGCACAAACCGTGTTTGATTTAGAGTTTCAAACACATCTATCTATATAGCAGAAAACAGAGTGAAACCTAAAAATTCAAAGTGTTACTGGAAACGAACGCTTGAACCTAGAAGAGTGAAAGTTGGGCAGCCAAGTGGGATTAGTGAACTGATCATTACCACCAAGTATCATCAAGATTTGGTGAAAAAATGTTTGCTGAGATTACAGCAAACTAGTAGTTTTTTGGAAGCATGGCAACCCCTTTCAAACGAAAGTGTTTTTCGCCAGTCTCTGCATGGGGTACTTCAAGAGGAAACAAACCATAGAGATAGAACTTAGAACTATTTCATTTTGTCAAGTTTCAGGAGCTAGCACAAACCGTGTTTGATTTAGAGTTTCAACACATCTATCTATATAGCAGAAAACAGAGTGAAACCTAAAAATTCAAAGTGTTACTGGAAACGAACGCTTGAACCTAGAAGAGTGAAAATTGGGCAGCCAAGTGGGCTTAGTGAACTGATCATTACCACCAAGTATCATCAAGATTTGGTGAAAAAATGTTTGCTGAGATTTCAGCAAACTAGTAGTTTTTTGGAAGCTTGGCAACCCCTTTCAAACGAAAGTGTTCTTCGCCAGTCTCTGCATGGGGTACTTCAAGAGGAAACAAACCATAGAGATAGAACTTAGAACTACTTCATTTTGTCAAGTTTCACGGAGCTAGCACAAACCGTGTTTGATTTAGAGTTTCAAGCACATCTATCTATATAGCAGAAAACAGAGTGAAACCTAAAAATTCAAAGTGTTACTGGAAACGAACGCTTGAACCTAGAAGATTGAAAGTTGGGCAGCCAAGTGGGATTAGTGAACTGATCATTACCACCAAGTATCATCAAGATTTGGTGAAAAAATGTTTGGTGAGATTTCAGCAAACTAGTAGTTTTTTGGAAGCATGGCAACCCCTTTCAAACGAAAGTGTTCTTCGCCAGTCTCTGCATGGGTTACTTCAAGAGGAAACAAACCATAGAGATAGAACTTAGAACTACTTCATTTTGTCAAGTTTCACGAAGCTAGCACAAACCGTGTTTGATTTAGAGTTTCAAACACATCTATCTATATAGCAGAAAACAGAGTGAAACCTAAAAATTCAAACTGGTACTGGAAACGAATGCTTGAACCTAGAAGAGTGAAAGTTGGGCAGCCAAGTGGGATTAGTGAACTGATCATTACCACCAAGTATCATCAAGATTTGGTGAAAAAATGTTTGCTGAGATTTCAGCAAACTAGTAGTTTTTTGGAAGCTTGGCAACCCCTTTCAACCGAAAGTGTTCTTCGCCAGTCTCTGCATGGGGTACTTCAAGAGGAAACAAACCATAGAGATAGAACTTAGAACTACTTCATTTGGTCAAGTTTCAAGGAGCTAGCACAAACCGTGTTTGATTTAGAGTTTCAACACATCTATCTATATAGGAGAAAACAGAGTGAAACCTAAAAATTCAAAGTGTTACTGGAAACGAACGCTTGAACCTAGAAGAGTGAAAATTGGGCAGCCAAGTGGGCTTAGTGAACTGATCATTACCACCAAGTATCATCAAGATTTGGTGAAAAAATGTTTGCTGAGATTTCAGCAAACGAGTAGTTTTTTGGAAGCTTGGCAACCCTTTCAAACGAAAGTGTTCTTCGCCAGTCTCTGCATGGGGTACTTCAAGTGGAAACAAACCATAGAGATAGAACTTAGAACTACTTCATTTTGTCAAGTTTCAAGGAGCTAGCACAAACCGTGTTTGATTTAGAGTTTCAAACACATCTATCTATATAGCAGAAAACAGAGTGAAACCTAAAAATTCAAAGTGTTACTGGAAACGAACGCTTGAACCTAGAAGATTGAAAGTTGGGCAGCCAAGTGGGATTAGTGACCTCATCGTTACCACCAAGTATCATCAAGATTTCGTGAAAAAATGTTTGCTGAGATTTCAGCAAACTAGTAGTTTTTTGGAAGCATGGCAACCCCTTTCAAACGAAAGTGTTCTTCGCCAGTCTCTGCATGGGGTACTTCAAGAGGAAACAAACCATAGAGATAGAACTTAGAACTACTTCATTTTGTCAAGTTTCACGGAGCTAGCACAAACCGTGTTTGATTTAGAGTTTCAAACACATCTATCTATATAGCAGAAAACAGAGTGAAACCTAAAAATTCAAACTGTTACTGGAAACGACGCTTGAACCTAGAAGAGTGAAAGTTGGGCAGCCAAGTGGGATTAGTGAACTGATCATTACCACCAAGTATCATCAAGATTTGGTGAAAAAATGTTTGCTGAGATTTCAGCAAACTAGTAGATTTTGAAGCTTGGCAACCCCTTTCAAACGAAAGTGTTTTTCGCCAGTCTCTGCATGGGGTACTTCAAGAGGAACAAACCAGAGAGATAGAACTTAGAACTACTTCATTTGGTCAAGTTTCAAGGAGCTAGCACAAACCGTGTTTGATTTAGAGTTTCAACACATCTATCTATATAGCAGAAAACAGAGTGAAACCTAAAAATTCAAAGTGTTACTGGAAACGAACGCTTGAACCTAGAAGAGTGAAAATTGGGCAGCCAAGTGCGCTTAGTGAACTGATCATTACCACCAAGTATCATCAAGATTTGGTGAAAAAATGTTTGCTGAGATTTCAGCAAACTAGTAGTTTTTTGGAAGCTTGGCAACCCCTTTCAAACGAAAGTGTTCTTCGCCAGTCTCTGCATGGGGTACTTCAAGAGGAAACAAACCATAGAGATAGAACTTAGAACTACTTCATTTGGTCAAGTTTCACGGAGCTAGCACAAACCGTGTTTGATTTAGAGTTTCAAACACATCTATCTATATAGCAGAAAACAGAGTGAAACCTAAAAATTCAAACTGTTACTGGAAACGAACGCTTGAACCTAGAAGAGTGAAAGTTGGGCAGCCAAGTGGGATTAGTGAACTGATCATTACCACCAAGTATCATCAAGATTTGGTGAAAAAAGGTTTGGTGAGATTTCAGCAAACTAGTAGATTTTTGGAAGCATGGCAACCCCTTTCAAACGAAAGTGTTCTTCGCCAGTCTCTGCATGGGGTACTTCAAGAGGAAACAAACCATAGAGATAGAACTTAGAACTACTTCATTTTGTAAAGTTTCACAGAGCGAGCACAAACCGTGTTTGATTTAGAGTTTCAAACACATCTATCTATATAGCAGAAAACAGAGGAAAACCTAAAAATTCAAACTGTTACTGGAAACGAACGCTTGAACCTAGAAGAGTGAAAGTTGGGCAGCCAAGTGGGATTAGTGAACTGATCATTACCACCAAGTATCATCAAGATTTGGTGAAAAAATGTTTGGTGAGATTTCAGCAAACTAGTAGTTTTTTGGAAGCATGGCAACCCCTTTCAAACGAAAGTGTTCTTCGCCAGTCTCTGCATGGGGTACTTCAAGAGGAAACAAACCATAGAGATAGAAATTAGAACTACTTCATTTTGTCAAGTTTCACGGAGCTAGCACAAACCGTGTTTGATTTAGAGTTTCAAACACATCTATCTATATAGCAGAAAACAGAGTGAAACCTAAAAATTCAAACTGTTACTGGAAACGATCGCTTGAACCTAGAAGAGTGAAAGTTGGGCAGCCAAGTGGGATTAGTGAACTGATCATTATCACCAAGTATCATCAAGATTTGGTGAAAAAATGTTTGCTGAGATTTCAGCAAACTAGTAGATTTTTGGAAGCATGGCAACCCCTCTCAAACGAAAGTGTTTTTCGCCAGTTTCTGCATGGGGTACTTCAAGAGGAAACAAACCATAGAGATAGAACTTAGAACTACTTCATTTTGTCAAGTTTCAAGGAGCTAGCACAAACCGTGTTTGATTTAGAGTTTCAAACACATCTATCAATATAGCAGAAAACAGAGTGAAACCTAAAAATTCAAACTGTTACTGGAAACGAACGCTTGAACCTAGAAGAGAGAAAATTGGGCAGCCAAGTGGGCTTAGTGAACTGATCATTACCACCAAGTATCATCAAGATTTGGTGAAAAAATGGTTGCTGAGATTTCAGCAAACGAGTAGTTTTTTGGAAGCATGGCAACCCCTTTCAAACGAAAGTGTTCTTCGCCAGTATCTGCATTTGGTACTTCAAGAGGAAACAAACCATAGAGATAGAACTTAGAACTACTTCATTTTGTCAAGTTTCACGGAGCTAGCACAAACCGTGTTTGATTTAGAGTTTCAAACACATCTATCTGTATAGCAGAAAACAGAGTGAAACCTAAAAATTCAAACTGTTACTGGAAACGAACGCTTGAACCTAGAAGAGTGAAAGTTGGGAAGCCAAGTGGGATTAGTGAACTGATCATTACCACCAAGTATCATCAAGATTTGGTGAAAAAATGTTTGGTGAGATTTCAGCAAACTAGTAGTTTTTTGGAAGCATGGCAACCCCTTTCAAACGAAAGTGTTCTTCGCCAGTCTCTGCATGGGGTACTTCAAGAGGAAACAAACCATAGAGATAGAACTTAGAACTACTTCATTTTGTAAAGTTTCACGGAGCGAGCACAAACCGTGTTTGATTTAGAGTTTCAAACACATCTATCTATATAGCAGAAAACAGAGTAAAACCTAAAAATTCAAACTGTTACTGGAAACGAACGCTTGAACCTAGAAGAGTGAAAGTTGGGCAGCCAAGTGGGATTAGTGAACTGATCATTACCACCAAGTATCATCAAGATTTGGTGAAAAAATGTTTGGTGAGATTTCAGCAAACTAGTAGTTTTTTGGAAGCATGGCAACCCCTTTCAAACGAAAGTGTTCTTCGCCAGTCTCTGCATGGGGTACTTCAAGAGGAAACAAACCATAGAGATAGAACTTAGAACTACTTCATTTTGTCAAGTTTCACGGAGCTAGCACAAACCGTGTTTGATTTAGAGTTTCAAACACATCTATCTATATAGCAGAAAACAGAGTGAAACCTAAAAATTCAAACTGTTACTGGAAACGATCGCTTGAACCTAGAAGAGTGAAAGTTGGGCAGCCAAGTGGGATTAGTGAACTGATCATTATCACCAAGTATCATCAAGATTTGGTGAAAAAATGTTTGCTGAGATTTCAGCAAACTAGTAGTTTTTTGGAAGCATGGCAACCCCTCTCAAACGAAAGTGTTTTTCGCCAGTTTCTGCATGGGGTACTTCAAGAGGAAACAAACCATAGAGATAGAACTTAGAACTACTTCATTTTGTCAAGTTTCAAGGAGCTAGCACAAACCGTGTTTGATTTAGAGTTTCAAACACATCTATCAATATAGCAGAAAACAGAGTGAAACCTAAAAATTCAAAGTGTTACTGGAAACGAACGCTTGAACCTAGAAGAGAGAAAATTGGGCAGCCAAGTGGGCTTAGTGAACTGATCATTACCACCAAGTATCATCAAGATTTGGTGAAAAAATGGTTGCTGAGATTTCAGCAAACGAGTAGTTTTTTGGAAGCATGGCAACCCCTTTCAAACGAAAGTGTTCTTCGCCAGTATCTGCATTTGGTACTTCAAGAGGAAACAAACCATAGAGATAGAACTTAGAACTACTTCATTTTGTCAAGTTTCACGGAGCTAGCACAAACCGTGTTTGATTTAGAGTTTCAAACACATCTATCTGTATAGCAGAAAACAGAGTGAAACCTAAAAATTCAAACTGTTACTGGAAACGAACGCTTGAACCTAGAAGAGTGAAAGTTGGGAAGCCAAGTGGGATTAGTGAACTGATCATTACCACCAAGTATCATCAAGATTTGGTGAAAAAATGTTTGCTGAGATTTCAGCAAACTAGTAGTTTTTTGGAAGCATGGCAACCCCTTTCAAACGAAAGTGTTTTTCGCCAGTCTCTGCATGGGGTACTTCAAGAGGAAACAAACCATAGAGATAGAACTTAGAACTACTTCATTTTGTCAAGTTTCAAGGAGCTAGCACAAACCGTGTTTGATTTAGAGTTTCAAACACATCTATCTATATAGCAGAAAACAGAGTGAAACCTAAAAATTCAAAGTGTTACTGGAAACGAACGCTTGAACCTAGAAGAGTGAAAATTGGGCAGCCAAGTGGGCTTAGTGAACTGATCATTACCACCAAGTATCATCAAGATTTGGTGAAAAAATGTTTGCTGAGATTTCAGCAAACGAGTAGTTTTTTGGAAGCTTGGCAACCCCTTTCAAACGAAAGTGTTCTTCGCCAGTCTCTGCATGGGGTACTTCAAGAGGAAACAAACCATAGAGATAGAACTTAGAACTACTTCATTTTGTCAAGTTTCACGGAGCTAGCACAAACCGTGTTTGATTTAGAGTTTCAAACACATCTATCTATATAGCAGAAAACAGAGTGAAACCTAAAAATTCAAACTGTTACAGGAAACGAACGCTTGAACCTAGAAGAGTGAAAGTTGGGCAGCCAAGTGGGCTTAGTGAACTGATAATTACCACCAAGTATCATCAAGATTTGGTGAAAAAATGTTTGCTGAGATTTCAGCAAACTAGTAGTTTTTTGGAAGCTTGGCAACCCCTTTCAAACGAAAGTGTTCTTCGCCAGTCTCTGCATGGGGTACTTCAAGAGGAAACAAACCATAGAGATAGAACTTAGAACTACTTCATTTTGTCAAGTTTCACGGAGCTAGCACAAACCGTGTTTGATTTAGAGTTTCAAACACATCTATCTATATAGCAGAAAACAGAGTGAAACCTAAAAATTCAAACTGTTACTGGAAACGATCGCTTGAACCTAGAAGAGTGAAAGTTGGGCAGCCAAGTGGGATTAGTGAACTGATCATTATCACCAAGTATCATCAAGATTTGGTGAAAAAATGTTTGCTGAGATTTCAGCAAACTAGTAGTTTTTTGGAAGCATGGCAACCCCTCTCAAACGAAAGTGTTTTTCGCCAGTCTCTGCATGGGGTACTTCAAGAGGAAACAAACCATAGAGATAGAACTTAGAACTACTTCATTTTGTCAAGTTTCAAGGAGCTAGCACAAACCGTGTTTGATTTAGAGTTTCAAACACATCTATCTATATAGCAGAAAACAGAGTGAAACCTAAAAATTCAAAGTGTTACTGGAAACGAACGCTTGAACCTAGAAGAGTGAAAATTGGGCAGCCAAGTGGGCTTAGTGAACTGATCATTACCACCAAGTATCATCAAGATTTGGTGAAAAAATGGTTGCTGAGATTTCAGCAAACTAGTAGTTTTTTGGAAGCTTGGCAACCCCTTTCAAACGAAAGTGTTCTTCGCCAGTCTCTGCATTTGGTACTTCAAGAGGAAACAAACCATAGAGATAGAACTTAGAACTACTTCATTTTGTCAAGTTTCACGGAGCTAGCACAAACCGTGTTTGATTTAGAATTTCAAACACATCTATCTGTATAGCAGAAAACAGAGTGAAACCTAAAAATTCAAACTGTTACTGGAAACGAACGCTTGAACCTAGAAGAGTGAAAGTTGGGAAGCCAAGTGGGATTAGTGAACTGATCATTACCACCAAGTATCATCAAGATTTGGTGAAAAAATGTTTGGTGTGATTTCAGCAAACTAGTAGTTTTTTGGAAGCATGGCAACCCCTTTCAAACGAAAGTGTTCTTCGCCAGTCTCTGCATGGGGTACTTCAAGAGGAAACAAACCATAGAGATAGAACTTAGAACTACTTCATTTTGTCAAGTTTCACGGAGCTAGCACAAACCGTGTTTGATTTAGAGTTTCAAACACATCTATCTATATAGCAGAAAACAGAGTGAAACCTAAAAATTCAAACTGTTACTGGAAACGAACGCTTGAACCTAGAAGAGTGAAAGTTGGGCAGCCAAGTGGGATTAGTGAACTGATCATTACCACCAAGTATCATCAAGATTTGGTGAAAAAATGTTTGCTGAGATTTCAGCAAACTAGTAGTTTTTTGGAAGCATTGCAACCCCTTTCAAACGAAAGTGTTTTTCGCCAGTCTCTGCATGGGGTACCTCAAGTGGAAACAAACCATAGAGATAGAACTTAGAACTACTTCATTTTGTCAAGTTTCAAGGAGCTAGCACAAACCGTGTTTGATTTAGAGTTTCAAACACATCTATCTATATAGCAGAAAACAGAGTGAAACCTAAAAATTCAAAGTGTTACTGGAAATGAACGCTTGAACCTAGAAGATTGAAAGTTGGGCAGCCAAGTGGGATTAGTGAACTGATCATTACCACCAAGTATCATCAAGATTTGGTGAAAAAATGTTTGGTGAGATTTCAGCAAACTAGTAGTTTTTTGGAAGCATGGCAACCCCTTTCAAACGAAAGTGTTCTTCGCCAGTCTCTGCATGGGGTACTTCAAGAGGAAACAAACCATAGAGATAGAACTTAGAACTACTTCATTTTGTCAAGTTTCACGGAGCTAGCACAAACCGTGTTTGATTTAGAGTTTCAAACACATCTATCTATATAGCAGAAAACAGAGTGAAACCTAAAAATTCAAACTGTTACTGGAAACGAACGCTTGAACCTAGAAGAGTGAAAGTTGGGCAGCCAAGTGGGATTAGTGAACTGATCATTACCACCAAGTATCATCAAGATTTGGTGAAAAAATGTTTGGTGACATTTCAGCAAACTAGTAGTTTTTTGGAAGCATGGCAACCCCTTTCAAACGAAAGTGTTCTTCGCCAGTCTCTGCATGGGGTACTTCAAGAGGAAACAAACCATAGAGATAGAACTTAGAACTACTTCATTTTGTCAAGTTTCATGGAGCGAGCACAAACCGTGTTTGATTTAGAGTTTCAAACACATCTATCTATATAGCAGAAAACAGAGTGAAACCTAAAAATTCAAACTGTTACTGGAAACGAACGCTTGAACCTAGAAGAGTGAAAGTTGGGCAGCCAAGTGGGATTAGTGAACTGATCATTACCACCAAGTATCATCAAGATTTGGTGAAAAAATGTTTGGTGAGATTTCAGCAAACTAGTAGTTTTTTTTAAGCATGGCAACCCCTTTCAAACGAAAGTGTTCTTCGTCAGTCTCTGCATGGGGTACTTCAAGAGGAAACAAACCATAGAGATAGAACTTAGAACTACTTCATTTTGTCAAGTTTCACGGAGCTAGCACAAACCGTGTTTGATTTAGAGTTTCAAACACATCTATCTATATAGCAGAAAACAGAGTGAAACCTAAAAATTCAAACTGTTACTGGAAACGATCGCTTGAAGTTGAAGAGTGAAAGTTGGGCAGCCAAGTGGGATTAGTGAACTGATCATTATCACCAAGTATCATCAAGATTTGGTGAAAAAATGTTTGCTGAGATTTCAGCAAACTAGTAGTTTTTTGGAAGCATGGCAACCCCTCTCAAACGAAAGTGTTTTTCGCCAGTCTCTGCATGGGGTACTTCAAGAGGAAACAAACCATAGAGATAGAACTTAGAACTACTTCATTTTGTCAAGTTTCAAGGAGCTAGCACAAACCGTGTTTGATTTAGAGTTTCAAACACATCTATCTATATAGCAGAAAACAGAGTGAAACCTAAAAATTCAAAGTGTTACTGGAAACGAACGCTTGAACCTAGAAGAGTGAAAATTGGGCAGCAAAGTGGGCTTAGTGAACTGATCATTACCACCAAGTATCATCAAGATTTGGTGAAAAAATGTTTGCTGAGATTTCAGCAAACGAGTAGTTTTTTGGAAGCTTGGCAACCCCTTTCAAACGAAAGTGTTCTTCGCCAGTCTCTGCATTTGGTACTTCAAGAGGAAACAAACCATAGAGATAGAACTTAGAACTACTTCATTTTGTCAAGTTTCACGGAGCTAGCACAAACCGTGTTTGATTTAGAGTTTCAAACACATCTATCTGTATAGCAGAAAACAGAGTGAAACCTAAAAATTCAAAGTGTTACTGGAAACGAACGCTTGAACCTAGAAGAGTGAAAATTGGGCAGCCAAGTGCGCTTGGTGAACTGATCATTACCACCAAGTATCATCAAGATTTGGTGAAAAAATGTTTGCTGAGATTTCAGCAAACTAGTAGTTTTTTGGAAGCTTGGCAACCCCTTTCAAACGAAAGTGTTCTTCGCCAGTCTCTGCATGGGGTACTTCAAGAGGAAACAAACCATAGAGATAGAACTTAGAACTACTTCATTTGGTCAAGTTTCACGGAGCTAGCACAAACCGTGTTTGATTTAGAGTTTCAAACACATCTATCTATATAGCAGAAAACAGAGTGAAACCTAAAAATTCAAACTGTTACTGGAAACGAACGCTTGAACCTAGAAGAGTGAAAGTTGGGCAGCCAAGTGGGATTAGTGAACTGATCATTACCACCAAGTATCATCAAGATTTGGTGAAAAAATGTTTGGTGACATTTCAGCAAACTAGTAGTTTTTTGGAAGCATGGCAACCCCTTTCAAACGAAAGTGTTCTTCGCCAGTCTCTGCATGGGGTACTTCAAGAGGAAACAAACCATAGAGATAGAACTTAGAACTACTTCATTTTGTCAAGTTTCATGGAGCGAGCACAAACCGTGTTTGATTTAAGAGTTTCAAACACATCTATCTATATAGCAGAAAACAGAGTGAAACCTAAAAATTCAAACTGTTACTGGAAACGAACGCTTGAACCTAGAAGAGTGAAAGTTGGGCAGCCAAGTGGGATTAGTGAACTGATCATTACCACCAAGTATCATCAAGATTTGGTGAAAAAATGTTTGGTGAGATTTCAGCAAACTAGTAGTTTTTTTTAAGCATGGCAACCCCTTTCAAACGAAAGTGTTCTTCGTCAGTCTCTGCATGGGGTACTTCAAGAGGAAACAAACCATAGAGATAGAACTTAGAACTACTTCATTTTGTCAAGTTTCACGGAGCTAGCACAAACCGTGTTTGATTTAGAGTTTCAAACACATCTATCTATATAGCAGAAAACAGAGTGAAACCTAAAAATTCAAACTGTTACTGGAAACGATCGCTTGAAGTTGAAGAGTGAAAGTTGTGCAGCCAAGTGGGATTAGTGAACTGATCATTATCACCAAGTATCATCAAGATTTGGTGAAAAAATGTTTGCTGAGATTTCAGCAAACTAGTAGTTTTTTGGAAGCATGGCAACCCCTCTCAAACGAAAGTGTTTTTCGCCAGTCTCTGCATGGGGTACTTCAAGAGGAAACAAACCATAGAGATAGAACTTAGAACTACTTCATTTTGTCAAGTTTCAAGGAGCTAGCACAAACCGTGTTTGATTTAGAGTTTCAAACACATCTATCTATATAGCAGAAAACAGAGTGAAACCTAAAAATTCAAAGTGTTACTGGAAACGAACGCTTGAACCTAGAAGAGTGAAAATTGGGCAGCCAAGTGGGCTTAGTGAACTGATCATTACCACCAAGTATCATCAAGATTTGGTGAAAAATGGTTGCTGAGATTTCAGCAAACGAGTAGTTTTTTGGAAGCTTGGCAACCCCTTTCAAACGAAAGTGTTCTTCGCCAGTCTCTGCATGGGGTACTTCAAGAGGAAACAAACCATAGAGATAGAACTTAGAACTACTTCATTTTGTCAAGTTTCAAGGAGCTAGCACAAACCGTGTTTGATTTAGAGTTTCAAACACATCTATCTATATAGCAGAAAACAGAGTGAAACCTAAAAATTCAAAGTGTTACTGGAAACGAACGCTTGAACCTAGAAGAGTGAAAATTGGGCAGCCAAGTGGGCTTAGTGAACTGATCATTACCACCAAGTATCATCAAGATTTGGTGAAAAAATGGTTGCTGAGATTTCAGCAAACGAGTAGTTTTTTGGAAGCTTGGCAACCCCTTTCAAACGAAAGTGTTCTTCGCCAGTCTCTGCATTTGGTACTTCAAGAGGAAACAAACCATAGAGATAGAACTTAGAACTACTTCATTTTGTCAAGTTTCACGGAGCTAGCACAAACCGTGTTTGATTTAGAGTTTCAAACACATCTATCTGTATAGCAGAAAACAGAGTGAAACCTAAAAATTCAAAGTGTTACTGGAAACGAACGCTTGAACCTAGAAGAGTGAAAATTGGGCAGCCAAGTGCGCTTGGTGAACTGATCATTACCACCAAGTATCATCAAGATTTGGTGAAAAAATGTTTGCTGAGATTTCAGCAAACTAGTAGTTTTTTGGAAGCTTGGCAACCCCTTTCAAACGAAAGTGTTCTTCGCCAGTCTCTGCATGGGGTACTTCAAGAGGAAACAAACCATAGAGATAGAACTTAGAACTACTTCATTTGGTCAAGTTTCACGGAGCTAGCACAAACCGTGTTTGATTTAGAGTTTCAAACACATCTATCTATATAGCAGAAAACAGAGTGAAACCTAAAAATTCAAACTGTTACTGGAAACGAACGCTTGAACCTAGAAGAGTGAAAGTTGGGCAGCCAAGTGGGATTAGTGAACTGATCATTACCACCAAGTATCATCAAGATTTGGTGAAAAATGTTTGGTGAGATTTCAGCAAACTAGTAGTTTTTTGGAAGCATGGCAACCCCTTTCAAACGAAAGTGTTCTTCGCCAGTCTCTGCATGGGGTACTTCAAGAGGAAACAAACCATAGAGATAGAACTTAGAACTACTTCATTTTGTAAAGTTTCACGGAGCGAGCACAAACCGTGTTTGATTTAGAGTTTCAAACACATCTATCTATATAGCAGAAAACAGAGTAAAACCTAAAAATTCAAACTGTTACTGGAAACGAACGCTTGAACCTAGAAGAGTGAAAGTTGGGCAGCCAAGTGGGATTAGTGAACTGATCATTACCACCAAGTATCATCAAGATTTGGTGAAAAAATGTTTGGTGAGATTTCAGCAAACTAGTAGTTTTTTGGAAGCATGGCAACCCCTTTCAAACGAAAGTGTTCTTCGCCAGTCTCTGCATGGGGTACTTCAAGAGGAAACAAACCATAGAGATAGAACTTAGAACTACTTCATTTTGTCAAGTTTCACGGAGCTAGCACAAACCGTGTTTGATTTAGAGTTTCAAACACATCTATCTATATAGCAGAAAACAGAGTGAAACCTAAAAATTCAAACTGTTACTGGAAACGATCGCTTGAACCTAGAAGAGTGAAAGTTGGGCAGCCAAGTGGGATTAGTGAACTGATCATTATCAAAAAGTATCATCAAGATTTGGTGAAGAAATGTTTGCTGAGATTTCAGCAAACTAGTAGTTTTTTGGAAGCATGGCAACCCCTCTCAAACGAAAGTGTTTTTCGCCAGTTTCTGCATGGGGTACTTCAAGAGGAAACAAACCATAGAGATAGAACTTAGAACTACTTCATTTTGTCAAGTTTCAAGGAGCTAGCACAAACCGTGTTTGATTTAGAGTTTCAAACACATCTATCAATATAGCAGAAAACAGAGTGAAACCTAAAAATTCAAACTGTTACTGGAAACGAACGCTTGAACCTAGAAGAGAGAAAATTGGGCAGCCAAGTGGGCTTAGTGAACTGATCATTACCACCAAGTATCATCAAGATTTGGTGAAAAAATGGTTGCTGAGATTTCAGCAAACGAGTAGTTTTTTGGAAGCATGGCAACCCCTTTCAAACGAAAGTGTTCTTCGCCAGTCTCTGCATTTGGTACTTCAAGAGGAAACAAACCATAGAGATAGAACTTAGAACTACTTCATTTTGTCAAGTTTCACGGAGCTAGCACAAACCGTGTTTGATTTAGAGTTTCAAACACATCTATCTGTATAGCAGAAAACAGAGTGAAACCTAAAAATTCAAACTGTTACTGGAAACGAACGCTTGAACCTAGAAGAGTGAAAGTTGGGAAGCCAAGTGGGATTAGTGAACTGATCATTACCACCAAGTATCATCAAGATTTGGTGAAAAAATGTTTGCTGAGATTTCAGCAAACTAGTAGTTTTTTGGAAGCATGGCAACCCCTTTCAAACGAAAGTGTTTTTCGCCAGTCTCTGCATGGGGTACTTCAAGAGGAAACAAACCATAGAGATAGAACTTAGAACTACTTCATTTTGTCAAGTTTCAAGGAGCTAGCACAAACCGTGTTTGATTTAGAGTTTCAAACACATCTATCTATATAGCAGAAAACAGAGTGAAACCTAAAAATTCAAAGTGTTACTGGAAACGAACGCTTGAACCTAGAAGATTGAAAGTTGGGCAGCCAAGTGGGCTTAGTGAACTGATCATTACCACCAAGTATCATCAAGATTTGGTGAAAAAATGTTTGCTGAGATTTCAGCAAACGAGTAGTTTTTTGGAAGCTTGGCAACCCCTTTCAAACGAAAGTGTTCTTCGCCAGTCTCTGCATGGGGTACTTCAAGAGGAAACAAACCATAGAGATAGAACTTAGAACTACTTCATTTTGTCAAGTTTCACGGAGCTAGCACAAACGGTGTTTGATTTAGAGTTTCAAACACATCTATCTATATAGCAGAAAACAGAGTGAAACCTAAAAATTCAAAGTGTTACTGGAAACGAACGCTTGAACCTAGAAGAGTGAAAGTTGGGCAGCCAAGTGGGATTAGTGAACTGATCATTACCACCAAGTATCATCAAGATTTGGTGAAAAAATGTTTGCTGAGATTTCAGCAAACTAGTAGTATTTTGGAAGCATGGCAACCCCTTTCAAACAAAAGTTTTTTTCGCCAGTCTCTGCATGGGGTACTTCAAGAGGAAACAAACCATAGAGATAGAACTTAGAACTACTTCATTTTGTCAAGTTTCAAGGAGCTAGCACAAACCGTGTTTGATTTAGAGTTTCAAACACATCTATCTATATAGCAGAAAACAGAGTGAAACCTAAAAATTCAAAGTGTTACTGGAAACGAACGCTTGAACCTAGAAGAGTGAAAGTTGGGCAGCCAAGTGGGATTAGTGAACTGATCATTACCACCAAGTATCATCAAGATTTGGTGAAAAAATGTTTGGTGAGATTTCAGCAAACTAGTAGTTTTTTTGAAGCATGGCAACCCCTTTCAAACGAAAGTGTTCTTCGCCAGTCTCTGCATGGGGTACTTCAAGTGGAAACAAACCATAGAGATAGAACTTAGAACTACTTCATTTTGTCAAGTTTCACGGAGCTAGCACAAACCGTGTTTGATTTAGAGTTTCAAACACATCTATCTATATAGCAGAAAACAGAGTGAAACCTAAAAATTCAAAGTGTTACTGGAAACGAACGCTTGAACCTAGAAGAGTGAAAGTTGGGCAGCCAAGTGGGATTAGTGAACTGATCATTACCACCAAGTATCATCAAGATTTGGTGAAAAAATGTTTGGTGAGATTTCAGCAAACTAGTAGTTTTTTGGAAGCTTCGCAACCCCTTTAAAACGAAAGTGTTCTTCGCCAGTCTCTGCATGCGGTACTTCAAGAGGAAACAAACCGTAGAGATAGAACTTAGAACTACTTCATTTTGTCAAGTTTCAAGGAGCTAGCACAAACCGTGTTTGATTTAGAGTTTCAACACATCTATCTATATAGCAGAAAACAGAGTGAAACCTAAAAATTCAAAGTGTTACTGGAAACGAACGCTTGAACCTAGAAGAGTGAAAATTGGGCAGCCAAGTGGGCTTAGTGAACTGATCATTACCACCAAGTATCATCAAGATTTGGTGAAAAAATGTTTGCTGAGATTTCAGCAAACGAGTAGTTTTTTGGAAGCTTGGCAACCCCTTTAAAACGAAAGTGTTCTTCGCCAGTCTCTGCATGGGGTACTTCAAGAGGAAACAAACCATAGAGATAGAACTTAGAACTGCTTCATTTGGTCAAGTTTCAAGGAGCTAGCAAAAACCGTGTTTGATTTAGAGTTTCAACACATCTAACTATATAGCAGAAAACAGAGTGTAACCTAAAAATTCAAAGTGTTACTGGAAACGAACGCTTGAACCTAGAAGAGTGAAAATTGGGCAGCCAAGTGGGCTTAGTGAACTGATCATTACCACCAAGTATCATCAAGATTTGGTGAAAAAATGTTTGCTGAGATTTCAGCAAACGAGTAGTTTTTTGGAAGCTTGGCAACCCCTTTCAAACGAAAGTGTTCTTCGCCAGTCTCTGCATGGGGTACTTCAAGAGGAAACAAACCATAGAGATAGAACTTAGAACTACTTCATTTGGTCAAGTTTCAAGGAGCTAGCACAAACCGTGTTTGATTTAGAGTTTCAACATATCTATCTATATAGCAGAAAACAGAGTGAAACCTAAAAATTCAAAGTGTTACTGGAAACGAACGCTTGAACCGAGAAGAGTGAAAATTGGGCAGCCAAGTGGGCTTAGTGAACTGATCATTACCACCAAGTATCATCAAGATTAGGTGAAAAAATGGTTGCTGAGATTTCAGCAAACGAGTAGTTTTTTGGAAGCTTGGCAACCCCTTTCAAACGAAAGTGTTCTTCGCCATTCTCTGCATTTGCTACTTCAAGAGGAAACAAACCATAGAGATAGAACTTAGAACTACTTCATTTTGTCAAGTTTCACGGAGCTAGCACAAACCGTGTTTGATTTAGAGTTTCAAACACATGTACCTGTATAGCAGAAAACAGAGTGAAACCTAAAAATTCAAACTGTTACTGGAAACGAACGCTTGAACCTAGAAGAGTGAAAGTTGGGAAGCCAAGTGGGATTAGTGAACTGATCATTACCACCAAGTATCATCAAGATTTGGTGAAAAAATGTTTGCTGAGATTTCAACAAACTAGTAGTTTCTTGGAAGCATGGCAACCCCTTTCAAACGAAAGTGTTTTTCGCCAGTCTCTGCATGGGGTACTTCAAGAGGAAACAAACCATAGAGATAGAACTTAGAACTACTTCATTTTGTCAAGTTTCAAGGAGCTAGCACAAACCGTGTTTGATTTAGAGTTTCAAACACATCTATCTATATAGCAGAAAACAGAGTGAAACCTAAAAATTCAAAGTGTTACTGGAAACGAACGCTTGAACCTAGAAGAGTGAAAGTTGGGCAGCCAAGTGGGATTAGTGAACTGATCATTACCACCAAGTATCATCAAGATTTGGTGAAAAAATGTTTGCTGAGATTACAGCAAACTAGTAGTTTTTTGGAAGCATGGCAACCCCTTTCAAACGAAAGTGTTTTTCGCCAGTCTCTGCATGGGGTACTTCAAGAGGAAACAAACCATAGAGATAGAACTTAGAACTATTTCATTTTGTCAAGTTTCAGGAGCTAGCACAAACCGTGTTTGATTTAGAGTTTCAACACATCTATCTATATAGCAGAAAACAGAGTGAAACCTAAAAATTCAAAGTGTTACTGGAAACGAACGCTTGAACCTAGAAGAGTGAAAATTGGGCAGCCAAGTGGGCTTAGTGAACTGATCATTACCACCAAGTATCATCAAGATTTGGTGAAAAAATGTTTGCTGAGATTTCAGCAAACTAGTAGTTTTTTGGAAGCTTGGCAACCCCTTTCAAACGAAAGTGTTCTTCGCCAGTCTCTGCATGGGGTACTTCAAGAGGAAACAAACCATAGAGATAGAACTTAGAACTACTTCATTTTGTCAAGTTTCACGGAGCTAGCACAAACCGTGTTTGATTTAGAGTTTCAAACACATCTATCTATATAGCAGAAAACAGAGTGAAACCTAAAAATTCAAAGTGTTACTGGAAACGAACGCTTGAACCTAGAAGATTGAAAGTTGGGCAGCCAAGTGGGATTAGTGAACTGATCATTACCACCAAGTATCATCAAGATTTGGTGAAAAAATGTTTGGTGAGATTTCAGCAAACTAGTAGTTTTTTGGAAGCATGGCAACCCCTTTCAAACGAAAGTGTTCTTCGCCAGTCTCTGCATGGGTTACTTCAAGAGGAAACAAACCATAGAGATAGAACTTAGAACTACTTCATTTTGTCAAGTTTCACGAAGCTAGCACAAACCGTGTTTGATTTAGAGTTTCAAACACATCTATCTATATAGCAGAAAACAGAGTGAAACCTAAAAATTCAAACTGGTACTGGAAACGAATGCTTGAACCTAGAAGAGTGAAAGTTGGGCAGCCAAGTGGGATTAGTGAACTGATCATTACCACCAAGTATCATCAAGATTTGGTGAAAAAATGTTTGCTGAGATTTCAGCAAACTAGTAGTTTTTTGGAAGCTTGGCAACCCCTTTCAACCGAAAGTGTTCTTCGCCAGTCTCTGCATGGGGTACTTCAAGAGGAAACAAACCATAGAGATAGAACTTAGAACTACTTCATTTGGTCAAGTTTCAAGGAGCTAGCACAAACCGTGTTTGATTTAGAGTTTCAACACATCTATCTATATAGGAGAAAACAGAGTGAAACCTAAAAATTCAAAGTGTTACTGGAAACGAACGCTTGAACCTAGAAGAGTGAAAATTGGGCAGCCAAGTGGGCTTAGTGAACTGATCATTACCACCAAGTATCATCAAGATTTGGTGAAAAAATGTTTGCTGAGATTTCAGCAAACGAGTAGTTTTTTGGAAGCTTGGCAACCCTTTCAAACGAAAGTGTTCTTCGCCAGTCTCTGCATGGGGTACTTCAAGTGGAAACAAACCATAGAGATAGAACTTAGAACTACTTCATTTTGTCAAGTTTCAAGGAGCTAGCACAAACCGTGTTTGATTTAGAGTTTCAAACACATCTATCTATATAGCAGAAAACAGAGTGAAACCTAAAAATTCAAAGTGTTACTGGAAACGAACGCTTGAACCTAGAAGATTGAAAGTTGGGCAGCCAAGTGGGATTAGTGACCTCATCGTTACCACCAAGTATCATCAAGATTTCGTGAAAAAATGTTTGCTGAGATTTCAGCAAACTAGTAGTTTTTTGGAAGCATGGCAACCCCTTTCAAACGAAAGTGTTCTTCGCCAGTCTCTGCATGGGGTACTTCAAGAGGAAACAAACCATAGAGATAGAACTTAGAACTACTTCATTTTGTCAAGTTTCACGGAGCTAGCACAAACCGTGTTTGATTTAGAGTTTCAAACACATCTATCTATATAGCAGAAAACAGAGTGAAACCTAAAAATTCAAACTGTTACTGGAAACGACGCTTGAACCTAGAAGAGTGAAAGTTGGGCAGCCAAGTGGGATTAGTGAACTGATCATTACCACCAAGTATCATCAAGATTTGGTGAAAAAATGTTTGCTGAGATTTCAGCAAACTAGTAGATTTTGAAGCTTGGCAACCCCTTTCAAACGAAAGTGTTTTTCGCCAGTCTCTGCATGGGGTACTTCAAGAGGAACAAACCAGAGAGATAGAACTTAGAACTACTTCATTTGGTCAAGTTTCAAGGAGCTAGCACAAACCGTGTTTGATTTAGAGTTTCAACACATCTATCTATATAGCAGAAAACAGAGTGAAACCTAAAAATTCAAAGTGTTACTGGAAACGAACGCTTGAACCTAGAAGAGTGAAAATTGGGCAGCCAAGTGCGCTTAGTGAACTGATCATTACCACCAAGTATCATCAAGATTTGGTGAAAAAATGTTTGCTGAGATTTCAGCAAACTAGTAGTTTTTTGGAAGCTTGGCAACCCCTTTCAAACGAAAGTGTTCTTCGCCAGTCTCTGCATGGGGTACTTCAAGAGGAAACAAACCATAGAGATAGAACTTAGAACTACTTCATTTGGTCAAGTTTCACGGAGCTAGCACAAACCGTGTTTGATTTAGAGTTTCAAACACATCTATCTATATAGCAGAAAACAGAGTGAAACCTAAAAATTCAAACTGTTACTGGAAACGAACGCTTGAACCTAGAAGAGTGAAAGTTGGGCAGCCAAGTGGGATTAGTGAACTGATCATTACCACCAAGTATCATCAAGATTTGGTGAAAAAAGGTTTGGTGAGATTTCAGCAAACTAGTAGATTTTTGGAAGCATGGCAACCCCTTTCAAACGAAAGTGTTCTTCGCCAGTCTCTGCATGGGGTACTTCAAGAGGAAACAAACCATAGAGATAGAACTTAGAACTACTTCATTTTGTAAAGTTTCACAGAGCGAGCACAAACCGTGTTTGATTTAGAGTTTCAAACACATCTATCTATATAGCAGAAAACAGAGGAAAACCTAAAAATTCAAACTGTTACTGGAAACGAACGCTTGAACCTAGAAGAGTGAAAGTTGGGCAGCCAAGTGGGATTAGTGAACTGATCATTACCACCAAGTATCATCAAGATTTGGTGAAAAAATGTTTGGTGAGATTTCAGCAAACTAGTAGTTTTTTGGAAGCATGGCAACCCCTTTCAAACGAAAGTGTTCTTCGCCAGTCTCTGCATGGGGTACTTCAAGAGGAAACAAACCATAGAGATAGAAATTAGAACTACTTCATTTTGTCAAGTTTCACGGAGCTAGCACAAACCGTGTTTGATTTAGAGTTTCAACACATCTATCTATATAGCAGAAAACAGAGTGAAACCTAAAAATTCAAACTGTTACTGGAAACGATCGCTTGAACCTAGAAGAGTGAAAGTTGGGCAGCCAAGTGGGATTAGTGAACTGATCATTATCACCAAGTATCATCAAGATTTGGTGAAAAAATGTTTGCTGAGATTTCAGCAAACTAGTAGATTTTTGGAAGCATGGCAACCCCTCTCAAACGAAAGTGTTTTTCGCCAGTTTCTGCATGGGGTACTTCAAGAGGAAACAAACCATAGAGATAGAACTTAGAACTACTTCATTTTGTCAAGTTTCAAGGAGCTAGCACAAACCGTGTTTGATTTAGAGTTTCAAACACATCTATCAATATAGCAGAAAACAGAGTGAAACCTAAAAATTCAAACTGTTACTGGAAACGAACGCTTGAACCTAGAAGAGAGAAAATTGGGCAGCCAAGTGGGCTTAGTGAACTGATCATTACCACCAAGTATCATCAAGATTTGGTGAAAAAATGGTTGCTGAGATTTCAGCAAACGAGTAGTTTTTTGGAAGCATGGCAACCCCTTTCAAACGAAAGTGTTCTTCGCCAGTATCTGCATTTGGTACTTCAAGAGGAAACAAACCATAGAGATAGAACTTAGAACTACTTCATTTTGTCAAGTTTCACGGAGCTAGCACAAACCGTGTTTGATTTAGAGTTTCAAACACATCTATCTGTATAGCAGAAAACAGAGTGAAACCTAAAAATTCAAACTGTTACTGGAAACGAACGCTTGAACCTAGAAGAGTGAAAGTTGGGAAGCCAAGTGGGATTAGTGAACTGATCATTACCACCAAGTATCATCAAGATTTGGTGAAAAAATGTTTGGTGAGATTTCAGCAAACTAGTAGTTTTTTGGAAGCATGGCAACCCCTTTCAAACGAAAGTGTTCTTCGCCAGTCTCTGCATGGGGTACTTCAAGAGGAAACAAACCATAGAGATAGAACTTAGAACTACTTCATTTTGTAAAGTTTCACGGAGCGAGCACAAACCGTGTTTGATTTAGAGTTTCAAACACATCTATCTATATAGCAGAAAACAGAGTAAAACCTAAAAATTCAAACTGTTACTGGAAACGAACGCTTGAACCTAGAAGAGTGAAAGTTGGGCAGCCAAGTGGGATTAGTGAACTGATCATTACCACCAAGTATCATCAAGATTTGGTGAAAAAATGTTTGGTGAGATTTCAGCAAACTAGTAGTTTTTTGGAAGCATGGCAACCCCTTTCAAACGAAAGTGTTCTTCGCCAGTCTCTGCATGGGGTACTTCAAGAGGAAACAAACCATAGAGATAGAACTTAGAACTACTTCATTTTGTCAAGTTTCACGGAGCTAGCACAAACCGTGTTTGATTTAGAGTTTCAAACACATCTATCTATATAGCAGAAAACAGAGTGAAACCTAAAAATTCAAACTGTTACTGGAAACGATCGCTTGAACCTAGAAGAGTGAAAGTTGGGCAGCCAAGTGGGATTAGTGAACTGATCATTATCACCAAGTATCATCAAGATTTGGTGAAAAAATGTTTGCTGAGATTTCAGCAAACTAGTAGTTTTTTGGAAGCATGGCAACCCTCTCAAACGAAAGTGTTTTTCGCCAGTTTCTGCATGGGGTACTTCAAGAGGAAACAAACCATAGAGATAGAACTTAGAACTACTTCATTTTGTCAAGTTTCAAGGAGCTAGCACAAACCGTGTTTGATTTAGAGTTTCAAACACATCTATCAATATAGCAGAAAACAGAGTGAAACCTAAAAATTCAAAGTGTTACTGGAAACGAACGCTTGAACCTAGAAGAGAGAAAATTGGGCAGCCAAGTGGGCTTAGTGAACTGATCATTACCACCAAGTATCATCAAGATTTGGTGAAAAAATGGTTGCTGAGATTTCAGCAAACGAGTAGTTTTTTGGAAGCATGGCAACCCCTTTCAAACGAAAGTGTTCTTCGCCAGTATCTGCATTTGGTACTTCAAGAGGAAACAAACCATAGAGATAGAACTTAGAACTACTTCATTTTGTCAAGTTTCACGGAGCTAGCACAAACCGTGTTTGATTTAGAGTTTCAAACACATCTATCTGTATAGCAGAAAACAGAGTGAAACCTAAAAATTCAAACTGTTACTGGAAACGAACGCTTGAACCTAGAAGAGTGAAAGTTGGGAAGCCAAGTGGGATTAGTGAACTGATCATTACCACCAAGTATCATCAAGATTTGGTGAAAAAATGTTTGCTGAGATTTCAGCAAACTAGTAGTTTTTTGGAAGCATGGCAACCCCTTTCAAACGAAAGTGTTTTTCGCCAGTCTCTGCATGGGGTACTTCAAGAGGAAACAAACCATAGAGATAGAACTTAGAACTACTTCATTTTGTCAAGTTTCAAGGAGCTAGCACAAACCGTGTTTGATTTAGAGTTTCAAACACATCTATCTATATAGCAGAAAACAGAGTGAAACCTAAAAATTCAAAGTGTTACTGGAAACGAACGCTTGAACCTAGAAGAGTGAAAATTGGGCAGCCAAGTGGGCTTAGTGAACTGATCATTACCACCAAGTATCATCAAGATTTGGTGAAAAAATGTTTGCTGAGATTTCAGCAAACGAGTAGTTTTTTGGAAGCTTGGCAACCCCTTTCAAACGAAAGTGTTCTTCGCCAGTCTCTGCATGGGGTACTTCAAGAGGAAACAAACCATAGAGATAGAACTTAGAACTACTTCATTTTGTCAAGTTTCACGGAGCTAGCACAAACCGTGTTTGATTTAGAGTTTCAAACACATCTATCTATATAGCAGAAAACAGAGTGAAACCTAAAAATTCAAACTGTTACAGGAAACGAACGCTTGAACCTAGAAGAGTGAAAGTTGGGCAGCCAAGTGGGATTAGTGAACTGATCATTACCACCAAGTATCATCAAGATTTGGTGAAAAAAATGTTTGGTGAGATTTCAGCAAACTAGTAGTTTTTTTGAAGCATGGCAACCCCTTTCAAACGAAAGTGTTCTTCGCCAGTCTCTGCATGGGGTACTTCAAGAGGAAACAAACCATAGAGATAGAACTTAGAACTACTTCATTTTGTCAAGTTTCACGGAGCTAGCACAAACCGTGTTTGATTTAGAGTTTCAAACACATCTATCTATATAGCAGAAAACAGAGTGAAACCTAAAAATTCAAAGTGTTACTGGAAACGAACGCTTGAACCTAGAAGAGTGAAAGTTGGGCAGCCAAGTGGGATTAGTGAACTGATCATTACCACCAAGTATCATCAAGATTTGGTGAAAAAATGTTTGCTGAGATTTCAGCAAACTAGTAGTTTTTTGGAAGCTTCGCAACCCCTTTAAAACGAAAGTGTTCTTCGCCAGTCTCTGCATGCGGTACTTCAAGAGGAAACAAACCGTAGAGATAGAACTTAGAACTACTTCATTTTGTCAAGTTTCAAGGAGCTAGCACAAACCGTGTTTGATTTAGAGTTTCAACACATCTATCTATATAGCAGAAAACAGAGTGAAACCTAAAAATTCAAAGTGTTACTGGAAACGAACGCTTGAACCTAGAAGAGTGAAAATTGGGCAGCCAAGTGGGCTTAGTGAACTGATCATTACCACCAAGTATCATCAAGATTTGGTGAAAAAATGTTTGCTGAGATTTCAGCAAACGAGTAGTTTTTTGGAAGCTTGGCAACCCCTTTAAAACGAAAGTGTTCTTCGCCAGTCTCTGCATGGGGTACTTCAAGAGGAAACAAACCATAGAGATAGAACTTAGAACTGCTTCATTTGGTCAAGTTTCAAGGAGCTAGCAAAAACCG